>NC_134857.1:116502392-116639892 GCF_049852395.1 Peromyscus maniculatus bairdii
CTGCTGAATTTTTTGCTACTTGGTACGTATATAAAGTAGGATAGTCAAGCTAAACATATTGGCTGGGATATTCCTAAGCTTAGCAGATTCTACTTTTAATAATTTTTCAATTTGGTGTTTTAAATTTTTAATTACATCTTGTTTATTTGGTGTGTGTGTGTGTGTGTGTGTGTGTGTGTGTGTGTGTGTGTGTGTGTGATGTCATGCATGTGCAGGCTGAGCCATCTCACCAGCCACTAACTTGGTTGTTGATTCTTGTGATTTCTGAGGATGGTTCCCTTCTCTGGCTAAGCAAAAACAGCAGTACAGTAAAGCTTTACTATTATTTGGCAGTTTTTCTTTAAGCAACAGATGCACACTTTGTGAGTTTTGAAAATAGATTCTTCTTAGTCTTATAATAGAAAGCGAAACTCAACAGTTAGGGCCTGGAGTGATTCTCTCAAAGTTCTTCAAGGGGCTCTGTAGCTAATGATGAAAGGTTGTAGTCACTCAGTTTCACTCCTACACTATCAAAAAAGATCAAATATGAGTAGGTAATTACATTATGGCATTACTGACATCCACCAAGCAGCAACAAAAGATACCATGCTCTCCTAGACTCAGTCTTATTTTAGATGTGTGAATAGGTGGAACAAATACAGGAACATTTGTTAAATTAGTGTGTTTTAATAGATTAAAAGTGTTTTTTTTTTAATGAAATTAATTGCATGTATGAAGTAACAATGTTACATGAAAAGAACATTGGAGCCTCAGGAGTTCTGGTCCTGGTTTTGTGATGAAAACATTTTATTTCACAACTCTATCCCACAGTCATGTGAAGGATAAGGAAACCTTGTTACTAATTGCCAAGGCATTTAAAGACAATAAGACTGAAGTTTGAAATCATTAGTCCAGATTCTCATCCAAGAGAAAAATCCCTTGGACCACAACTCTGCCTAGAGATTTGGATTTATCTGATGAAATCTGGCACAAACCCTGTGTGATAGAAGCAGAACACATGGGGAGATGATAATGTGAAATCCTCATCCATTTGAAAAGAAATTGTCCATATGCAAAGTCTCCAAGGCCTGGCGAGAAAGTAGTCACAGAGATTAGCCCAAGAGTTCATTTGTCTAGAAAGAGCTAGACCTTTGGAGACTTCAAGTATTTTTTTTTCTGAATATTGACAAAGAACCAGAGACATGGTTCTGGAAGGAAATTAGATTGCAAAATGGTTAATTCTCCCCAAATGGAAATCTGGTAAAGAATTTATGCATGGAGCCTGAAATATACACAGAGAGCCAAGTGACTCAGTCCATTTAGAAAAAAAAGAATCACATTTTAATTTAATGTAATGGTAGAGAGAAAAGAGGAGAGATGCCATCTTGCTTTCAAAGATATATAGAATCACTGTAAATATATGTGAGTAATACAATTTGCACTTTCTTTTTCTGCAGTCAAACCATGTACTTTAAAACTATTTATTGTTTTATTATTATTATCCTTTATTCCCTGTCTTATGTAGCTAGTTCTAAATGAAATTTTTAAAAAAAGCACCAGTTTTTTGTTTTTTTGCAAAGGAAATTAAATGCTAAGAAAGTGTCATAAAAATGAAAATTGACTGCCAGGAAGATTTCATGTTTTGCTGTTTCTTTTCTTTTGCACTTTAAACAAATAAACAGTTGGAATCATTGAGAGGCACTGGAATTCAGGGTAGAATAAGTTCACAATATCTGAGGTTCAGCAGCCCAAAGACCTGTCATGTGTCCCTTAAATATGATGAAAGATGCAAACTCCTGAGCAGTTTAGCACTTGAAAGCCATTCAGTAATGACAGACATTACTACAAGCAGTGGTATTTAGAAGGGCAAGGATCTAGAATCTCAACAGGGAGGGGAAGAAAAGGAAATTGGGCAAACAGTCTTTCTGTACAGGCTTGTGAGAAATGGTGTCCTATACTAGATATCTCCAATGCTAAAAGGTTTGCCAAACTGTACATAAAACATTATGAGCCCAGTTGGATCCAATCAGTCATAGGTGGAAAGTCACTCACTGTGCCAGAATACTCAAGTCAATTTCAAATGTTGAATTTGGCATTATGTGATCCAGCACCAAGAGATGCGAAAGGTCAGTTTGTCTGAAGGTCAAAGGAGTTTGTGGTTTTAGATGCAGCTGTCAATCTGCTTCCAGGGATAGCCTATCGCCCCACTTAGCTAGCCTTGTCTATTGAGCTCCGTTTCCCCTTTATGGATCATGAGGAAAGGAACAGAAAACCATCTTACCATCTTCAAATCAGTGCCTCCACTTTTGGATAGTATCAGAAGTAAATTAGAATTGACTTTTCCCTCCATTAAGCCTATAAACACCACTATGTATGAGTCTGATATACAGCCCAGTCCTTAAAAGGACCCAGATTGTGGTCTGGATGCACTATAGAACTGAATCTTCTCATGATCTCTTTGTTTGACTAGTGGTGGCTTCTCTAGTATTAAGAGAAAACTGTACATTTAGAACAACTTTCTCTACCATATCTTGGATGTCTCACTTGAATTTTAAGCATCTCGCCTTTCAGGCTATTGAGGAGCTGGGATATCATTTATACTCTATTTACTGAATGCTTCTGAAAAACAGGTCATTAATCAGCTACTTCGATATGGTTCTGTTAATCAAAGATTTATTTGGGCAGTTTAGAAACACTCAGATAAATGTTAGCTCTACCTGTGATATGGGCACCATAAGCAACTCTCTGTGGAAGATTTATGCTGAATTGCTCTATGTTGTCTTGCCTTTGATTAATTTTTATCAACTAGAACAAAAACTCCTTCCCAATGCATCATGTGTGTGAACTTCAAACTTCATCTCTCTGTTGTTGTCCTAACTCATCACTATCCATACATTTTAAAAATATTCAGGGGATATGCAATAAATACAGGATATTTCCTTATGTGAGATTTCTGTGACACTTCTCGGTAGAAAAGCCCCACAGTGCATCAGAAACTGTCCAGGATTGGCATCGGTTTCCAGCCTTCCTGGGACCAGGTAAGAATAGCAACCACTACCACTGACTTGTGCCACAGAGAGCTTTTGATTAGAATAAAATAAATCATCGTTTGAAAACGACATTTCGCATATATAATAGAAAATGGTTCTACAGAATTCAAAGGACAACAACAGAGCCCTACTCTCACCTGGGCATATTTTACTTCCTCTGTCTGAGATTTTCAAATATGAATAAAAGTGACGTTGCTGTGGATGATTGATTGATAAATAAAACATTGATTGGCCAGTAGCCAGGCAGGTAGTATAGGCGAGACTAGCAGAGAGGAGAATTGAGAGAACAGGAAGGCAGAGAGGAGAAGACGCCAGCCTGCCATCCAGGGAATATCATGTAATGGCACACAGGTAAAGCCACAGAACATGTGGCGACATATAGATTAACAGAAATGGGCTGAGTATAAGAGTAAGGCTTAGACAATGGTAGGCCTGAGCTAATGGCTGAGCAGTTTAAATAATAGAAGTGTCTGTATGTTTATTTTATAAGTGGGCTATGGGACTGCCAGGGCTTGGTGGGACCCAGAGAGAAAAACTCTAGCTACATGACATTTTCATGTCTGAATGGCAAACCCCAAGTGAACTGTGTGGAGGTAACAATCAAGATGCAAGGACTTATTTTTAATCTGTAAACACATGTTTTAATAAACTACAAGGGTCCTTTCAGTGAGTATGAAAAATGTTAACTCTCAGAAGTATAGATAGATATCAAGCCTTTTCATTTCATTTTTCAGTTTCTGACATTGACATTTATTGTGGGGGGGGAGGGAGGAGATGGAGGGAGATGGGAGAAGGGCTTGTTAAAATAGAGGAGGGTTGGTTTCTAGAACTGTTTCAACTGTCTCCAAATGATGGGTGGTTTCAATCTCTCTGACACTTTTGTGGCCAGGAATTGTTTTCCTATGCTCATGGGGGGGGGGGGGAATTGACATCCAGCTTCCTTTTGCTCCTCCAGATCCATTGTCTGACTCTTCTCCGTCTGGTGCTGCTTCTTTAAAAGCTACTTCTGTAGATGTCTCTGCCTCTGCTTCTTCTGGGACACAGCAGATGTTACCAACGCTCCCCAGGTTCACCAGCAGCTCTCAATGTATAAAGATGCTCACCCAGAAAGTATGTTGTATTGGAAGCAGAGTTCTTTCCCAACTCTTCCGTGGCCACATGTGGCACCTTGGAAAGGTCACTAAGCTTTTATGAGTCCATTTTCCTTATTTATGAAACAAAGGGTTAGGCTATATTAGTGCTCATCTTTCACCCACCTGAATTTGTATATTGGTTAAAATAACTCAGATCAATCAAGAAATAAAATGAATAGTCAATCCTTTCTTTATAGTTGTTAAAATTATATATTTAGTGTTTAACTGTAAACTTTAACTACATAGATGCTAAATATATATTTGGAAGCTTTTGTTTTAAATACTCATATTTTAACACATTTATTAGAGGATGCTTGGATATTTCCATATAAAATTTAGAACATAGAAAAGAGGTAAACCTGTATTTTTTTTCCACCAGCTTAATTTTTCTTGATGGCTCTCCATGATGTTTAAAGAAACCAGAATCAAATGTCAGTTTTTCAGCACTGAAACTTTAACTAAAGGAAAGGGACAGAATAGACTCCTGAGAACCAGACTCAGTTCCACATCAATAGGACTAGAAACTGTAAAAATGACTCCAAAAGCTGATGTTAATACACTGGACATCCGCAAGCAAACAGCAGTGATTCCCATGTGAGAAGAAGCAACAGCGGGAGCCCATTGATCCCACCTTTTAATAAGAGTAGGCTTCCAGGTGACAGCCCAGGGAGGGGACCTCCGGTAGAGCAAGCAATCTCCCAGCAAAGGTCAGGCAGAAAGGGATGTCACAGAGCCAAAAAAAAAAAAAAGACCAGTCTGAATTTATGAAGTGTCAAAAGAAAGAGATTTACACATAAAGACTAGCCCAGGCAATCTGTGTCAAGAGAGGGACAAAAATCTATAAACCTCTCAGTATCTCAGAGGTATGTTCAAGCTTCAGAAGTGTATCAGTTGCTTTGATCCTTAAGAGCCTTGCTCTGAAACTCTGCCTTATGCAGCTTAAGTAAGCTTAAAAGCAAGACTGGGAAGGATCACATTATTTCCAAGTGACTTAACTACATCCTAGAACAAAGTTTGAGTGTATTGTTGGGAATACAAATGTATCAATTACCCCAAAAGCAAGTCTCGGTGTGCAATTTCTAACAACAATTGCTAGAAGTGGAAAGTATCAGGGAAGTATAGTCTCTATCAACATGAAGATCAATCAACAGGAACTACCCCAGGAATGACATAATGGCAGAACTAGTGTGTTGATGAAAATGAATTTTAGAACATTCTGAGTAGCATGAAAGTTAACAACCAAAATGTGAGAATGTATCTGCAACACAGTGTGACACGAGAAAATTTATAGAACAAAATACTTATCTTAAAAAATATATGAAATAAGTGACCTTGTTTCTATTTTTAAAAGTAGGAAGAGGGGTGGGGATGTAGGTCAGTGGTAGAGCCCAGCATGTAGCAAGCCCTCTCCAGATGCTAGGCAGCATTCCCAGCATTGGGAAGAAGAAAGAAAGCAGTGAGGAAAGATCAACTAGAATGCAACACGGCAAAAAAAGATAAATACAACTAAAGGAGAAAGCAATGGGACAGAAAACAGAGCAACACCAGAAGAAATAAACCTCTTTGGAGATCTGTTAAACCCCAGAAGTTCCAATCAAACTAATCAGGCAAAAAGGCACCACATATGCCATGATATGATGTCTGTCAGTATCAGGGGAATATCAGGGACACATACTCAGTGTTCACTGAGTGAAAGGGAACCAAGTGAATGACTTTCTACTGTCTTCTAGAACTGAATGAAATGGATACATTACTGGAAATAGGCCTGCTGTTAAGGATCACTAAAGAAGGAAATTCTAACACAAATGCCACCTTGTCCATTCAGTAATTTGATGTTTAAGTGAAACATCTGTGCTTAAGAAAAGCTATAGGCAAGGTGTTCTCAGTGATGAATTCTGTCAGTGAAGGAAACACTGACATTAACTATAAACATCTCCTTTCCAAAGACTGAAGGGAGAACAATGTTTCCTTTTGCATTCTATGGGGGCTGGTATTACACTGTACCAAGTCTACAAAGGGCCATTGTAAGATGCAAAAATTCTTACCTAAATCCTAGAAAAATGAAACACAGCAATGTATAAAAGGACGATGTATTACAGTCATTGGAGTTTATCTCGTTAACACAAAGTCAGTTCCCCACAGCCTAATAATCTGAGTTTGATCCCGGCGACTCACAGGGTGCAAGGAGAGAACTGACTCCTTCAATCTGTCCCCTGGCCTTCACATACATGCTTCTTCTGCACAAATAAATAAATGTAACACAAATTAGTCTGATTCAAATCCAGAAAGTTGAAAGTTAATATAATTAACCTTAATACATACATGTGGACACACACACACACACACACACACACACACGCACACACAGTGCATATGCATATATCACCTCAATGTTGTTTCAATCTGTCACTTAAGAAAACCTGTGTCTAAGATTAACGAAGGAGTCAAAAGTTTTGTTGTTTTTTAAAGTTGTCTGCCCTATACTGTATTTAATATTTGCAATGGTAGCTCTACCATTAAGGTAAGTAAAAGAAGTACATATTAATTAGACATGGCGAAACAAAATGATCTTGGTTCATAAGCATTAATGGCAGTGTGGAAATGCACTGTAGTGCAGAGGAGAGCTAATAAGCTGAAGTAGGAGGTCAGTAACATCGTGTTATCTAATGGAATATTCCAGTCAGTTGTGTTTCTGCCTACCAGCAATTAACAATTGGAATTTCAAAATATGAAGCATATTATTCATTATATGTAAACTATGCACTGATCTGATCTTTGTTGCACAAATGATAAAGTATTGCTGAGGGAACCGAATGCCATCTCAAGTCAATGTAAAGAAACCTTGGCTCCTAGGTCACAAGACTCAGAATTGTCAACTTATTGCTTCTCATACTATCTACAGATTCAATGCAGCCATAATTCAAATCCCAGAACAACTGCTGCATGCTGTCCTTGTAGGTTGATTCTAAAATTCATATAGCCATATAAAGGACTAGAGGAGCTAAGCAAATGACTTACTTTAGCCCTGTGGTTATGGAGACAAGGGACCATTTGTGTGAAGGCTGACAGAGTCACTGGAAGGGAACAAAAACCCATACACATATTGATTAATTTTATATAAAGGAAAAAAAGTGTGTCTATGGGAGAAGGTTGTTTTAAAAACATGGAAAAGCTGAATACAAAAGTGCCCCATTCTTTATAAGTCAGCACATATTTATAACAATTAACTCAATGTGGGTCACAAAGTGAATGTAAACCACAAAGCTAACAAGAATCTAGTGGAAAACACAAGAGAAAAGTCTCTGTAAACTTGGATTTGGCAACTATCTTAGATAGTTCTCTCTTAAGGACTAGAATTTGCACATTACATTCTAGTCCTTAAGAGAGAAACAATAAGTTAGCCCTCATAGACACAGGAAACTCCAGAAAGACTCTGCTATAGGGTAAGACACATCTTAGCCTGTGGGATAAGATTTGCTATTTACATATGTGAGAAAGGATTTGAATATGGGAACACTAAGAATTCTTACATTTTTATAGTTTACAGTGAAACAATGAAATTATCCAGTGAAGAATCAGTGAAAGGTTTAAACGAATACTTCATCCAAGAAGATAAATGAATGGCAAATTCATTTATCTTCTTGTTACATTTCTATGTTGAAATGCTTAATTTCAACAGCTAGGAAAGGAATGCAAAATAAAGTGTTGCTTAAACAAAAGGCCCACAAGAAACAAACTAACAGTAGAACAATATTAATTTTTTTTAAGAAAAAGTTGGAGCCCTGAGATCTGGTTCCCATTGTTTGCTGGAATGTCCATGGTGCCATTACTCTAGAAAGCAGGTTGTTATTTCTTAAAATATAAGCATAAACATGGCTTCTGATTCAGTTATTAATAATTTATTACTATCCTTTATACTCCAACTAAAATGAATACACAGATCTATGCAAATATTTGTACCAGTGTGTTGTTCATAATGGCTCTATGGGCACCATCCTACATCTTGTACCAATCTCCATGAACACCAGTGAGTTGGTGAACAAATCATGGCATACTCATAACAATTACTAGTACTTAGTGATGAAAAGAAATGAATAAAGGCATACACAGATCTCAAAATAACTATGAGTAAATAATCCAGAAAATTTAAATGTTTACAGTATATACTCTACTCAAAATACAAAAATAGCCGTAGATGGATTTTTCATTGGGACCATCTTCTTTCCAATAATGACATGGAGACTTATTATCAGTTATGAAAGGTTGGCCTTAGCTTAGGCTTGTTTCTAACTAACTCTTACAACTTAAATTAACCCATTTATATTAATTTGCTTTCTGCCTAATGGCTTTATTATCTCATCTCCATATTGCCCATCCTGCTTGCTTTGTGTCTTCTGGGATCTCTGCCTTTCTTATTTCCAGTGTCCTCTGTGTCTGGAAATTCTGCCTAGCTATTGACTATTCAGCTTTTTATTAAACCAACCAAAGTGTAAGAGAATATTCTGTGGTATTGTATTCCCCCAAATATTGTGCATGCTAATAAACTTATCTGGGGTCAGAGACAGAGCAAGCACAATATTAAACATAAAGGATAGGCAGTGGTAGCACACGCCTTTAATCCTAGCATTCCAGAGACAGAAATCATGTGTTCAAGGATACAGACAGGCATGGTGACTCATCACGCCTTTAATCCCAGAAAGCAAGTCTTTCATCCCAGGGAGTGGTGGTAGAAAGCAGAAAGGTATATAAGGCGTGAGGACCAGAAACTAGAAGCATTTGGCTGGTTAAGCATTTGGCTGGTTTGGCATTCAGATTTTCGAGCAGCAGTTGAACTGAGAGCCATTGGGATGAGGACACAGAAGCTTCCAGTCTGAGGAAACAAGAACAGCTGAGAAGTTGGCTAGGTGAGGTTAGCTGTGGCTTGTTCTGTCTCTCTGACCATCCAGCATTTCACCCCAATAACTGGCCCCGGGTTTGATTTTATTAATAGGACTCTCTAAGATTCCTGCTACAATATTCCACAACATTTCTCTCTTTTTGTTCAAATAAAAAAGAAAGGTTTTAACTTTAACACAGCAAAACCATATACACCAAGAACAATTATCAGATAAGAATTACGCTTACAATGTCTAGTCAGTTTGCATTTGGCAAATTTAGAGAAAATACTTCATTATCTATCTTTTCATAGTCTAGAATTTTATACTCAAACCATTTTCTATCATAACTTGTATTACCATCTTAAAACTGTCTTTTTGGACCTCAAAACATTTTCATAGATAAATAATGTAAGCGTTTATGTCTCTCAACCTTATAAACTTTATATCTCTTATGTAAGTTTCTTTTCTAAATTTGGTAACTAAGAAACTGTAAAACTATAACTATCTAGTCTTCAATCTCCACCAGAGACTCAAGAAGGATAAATATTACCTGAGTAAACAGGAAATACAGAGAAATCATCTTCTAAAATGAAGAGAAATGACAAAACAATTGGCTGCCTGGACAGTCACCCAAGTTTCTTCTGTAACATTGGGGCATCCATTTTCAACACAGGTCTAGAATATCTGACAGACTTTTCTGAGAAGCACCAATTTTGAAGGACTGTTCTACCTTGTCTTGGCAAAGTTCAACAGTCACTTTATTTTATATCCTACTTGTCCAATTTGGACAGCATACTGTCAGCAGTTGAGGCAAGGGCAGTTTCTTGCCCAGTGGCTAACTTTTGCCACAAAGAAATCAAACTCCATATGGAGGTTCTTCAATGCCCATCATCTCAGCAGTAGATTAGTGCTGCCAGGAGCAGACATGAATCAAGGTCATGAAAAGATTTATGTTATTAAAACATTTAAATGACATACTCTGTAGGTCTTTGAAGTGTTTGAAGATCACATCTATCTAAAATATATCTTTGTATGACCTTGAAGACACCTAATATGACTATAACTTTGATTGTTTTGATGACTAGCTATTATTGTTTCTTTATTATCCTAAATAGCTTTCAGGGACTAAAACTTTACAATACGTTTTTAAATGAGGTGCATACATAGGTACAATACCTTAAACAAGAGTAGAAACATATATAGAGTATAACAAAAATAACCCTAAATTTGTATCAATATACAAAAGTCCATACCAACATAAAATATTTGAGACGAGTTGTTGTTTAAAAGGAGACTCATCTGTCCACCCTTTTGTTCCATTACCTTTATACTATATCCCCTCTTTTTTCCTTCAGAAAGAGATCTCTTAATCTTATCTCCTTTGTTCAGCCTTTTCTCCTGACCATGCTCAATAACAACTTGTAACCAACCTCCCTAAATGATGACAAACATCCATAACCCATCGAATGACTAAAAACCACCCAACCACCTCTTGGGAATGTGGGTGTTGTATTCTTTAGGCTGGTTCCTGTTGTTTGTGGGTGCTGGCATTGATAAGGGATGCTGGGAAAATTGGGATAATGGTCAAGTCCTGGGAGAGCTAGCCATAACATTTGTTGTCCAGTCTCTGTGCAATGGGAATGCACAAGACTTTTATCTGCAGTCCTGGCTAGAATAGTCTGTGATGCTGGACCATCTCATTCAGCAGCCTTGAAGCTGTTCTGGATGCAGAACTCTGAAGAAACTGCAAGATCTACTATGAGAGACTGGATCTCCTAGGTCACCAGCTTTCACTGGTGTCTGTTCCATTGATCAGAAAACATACAAAATTTCAAAGGTATATATATATATATATATATATATATATATATATATATATATATATATATATATGTGTGTGTATGTATGTATGTATGTATGTATATATATATACCTTTGAAATATATATATATCTGCATAAACAGAAGTATAGAACGTGCATGTGCTGTACACGAGTTAGTCAAAGATGGTGTTTTTGTTTCATGTTTGAACTGGTAAAATATATGTCACCTGTCTTGTATGTTTTCTAGGTTTATTTATTTATGTCTGTAGCCAGAATTTTCAGGGTTTCTCTCCCAGTCAAATCTGATCCACTTTAACCTTGAATGAATCCCTAGCCTTTCATTTTTGGTGGAAACAAAAGCATAACCTCTTCCCCAAAGCAATACATTTTTTGACTTCCATTTTAAAGTTAAGGAATTCTTAAAGTATCTTGGCTGATTTAATTCATCAGTCTCTTCCACAATCCAATGTCTCTCAGCAACTGTCATTTTCTGTTCATTAGCATTCAAAAAATTCAAAATTAATACAATATCATATAGGATCCAGACTCTTTGTGTGTTTTTCATCTTTATATGGCTTATTTTTTTTTATTACTTTACTCTTTCTTCATGGTTTTTCTTCTTTTTTTTTGAGACAGGGTCTCTGTGTGTAGTTTTGGTGCCTATCCTGGATCTTGTTCTGTAGACCAGGCTGGCCTCAAACTCATAGAGATCCACCTGGCTCTGCCTCCTGAGTGCTGAGATTAAAGGCGTGCACCATTATCACTTGGCCTCACTCTTTAAAGACTTTATTGTTTTTAAACTATTTTTTTCTTTTCCTGTCTGGACCTTGCTTTACTGGGTGCTGCAGTATTCTCTGACCACATGAGTCAAATCTTAAAGCCATCTCACAGCTTAGCTCATGGCATTCAAGCCCACAGGCAGCATTCCAGAGACCATGTCTGTACAACACAGTCCGCCTGAGAGACTGCAGAACTAGGAAGCCACATCTGGCTCCATGTTTGTGTTTTTTGGAACTCTTCTTTTGATGATTTCTCAGGTCCTATGTGTAAATACATGCCCCCACAGTGGATGCTGCATGTAGACAGTAGCAGGCTTTTTTGGACCGCCAACCCCCAAATCATGACACAGAGACTTATATTAATTATGAAAGCTCAGCTAATAGCTTAGGCTTCTTTCTTACTAGCTCTTATAACTTAAATCAACCCATTTTTACTAATTTACTTTCTGCCTCATGGTTTTATTACCTAATCTCCATATTTCACATTCTGCTTGCTCTTTGTCTTCTGGTGTCTTTGCCTTTCCTCTTCACAGTATCCTCTGTGTTTGGAAATTCTGTCTAGCTTTTGGCCATTCAGCTTTTTATTAAACCAATTAGAGTGACACATCTTCACACAATATAAAGGAATATTCCTCAACAAATACCAGATAATCTTCAGTACCAACAAGCAAACTAATGATTGCCTGGCAATGGGGATGACTGGAAGAAACAGAAATGAGGTATTGCAAATGTACGTGAGCAAACATATGTGAGCACAACCTGGATATTTTCACTAACTTTTGTGTGATTGCTTCATAAATGAATGTTAGTTCAGAAATCATCAGGTAATGTCAGAAAATTTGCGTGCTGATAGATACAGAAATGAGAGAGAGGAGGGGAGGGAGGAAGGGAGACAGACGGACACACAAACACAGAGAGAGACAGAAGGAGAGAGGGAGGGATTAGCGAGAGAGGGAAGGATTGTTGGATATTGAAACACACCATTACTTATTTCAGGACTTAATTTACATTTGTGCCATGTCCATGATTCAAGGCATAAAAAGTCAAATACTTGAGTCAGTGCGAATCTGAGAATCTTTGTCATTTCTAAACTTAGTGTCTAAGTCTCAGAATGACAGATACTCTCTTTCTGCTGCTTTCTGTAGCCCAGGTAACAATCTTGTCACCTGAGTGTCATTATGCACACTTTGCTGATTCCTTTGTGTTCATATGTTATTAATCAATGGGCACAAAGTCACCACTAATGTGATTGGAAGGCAAGTATCTTCAGCTCCATGGTAGATACTCCTCCTAGTGACTCAGCCCACTGGTTCTCCCATTGCCTCTGAATAAGGTGTTTCTGTGCCCCCAAGCATCTCCTATAGTCCAATAGGAGACTGCTATTCATTCTAAAAGCTGTTTAATAAATAGAAACATGAAAATGCACTTTTAAATTGCTAACTTTGCTTAATGAAAACCAGTCGATTTCCCACCTGCCAAAAACTGGGGATTTTCTTCTTGTACAGAAGCAGTCTAGAATCATTTCCTTTTCCTCAATGCTCTTCCTTGTCTGTCTCTGCCAGAAGAAAAGATGAAACCCCCTTCCAGATATTGAAACCTGTGTCAAAGATTGTGAACACCCCTAAGGAGGGGCCCCAGCAGAAAATGGAGTCAGGAGTCATCATTGGAGCCTGGGAGATGGCTAGGTAGTAAAAGCTTTTGCTGGGCAAGTGTGATGACCCGAGCTTGAATCAAGAACCCATGTAAAGCTGGGTGTGATTTTGCACACAAGTGCTACTCAGTGGACCATCCCCCATATGTACTGTGGCATGCATGTGCCTGTACTCACAAAAATGAAATGCACATACATCATACACTCCCAAAAGACAAAGAAAAAAGAAGTCATTAGCAATCTTCTTGGATTTTAGATTGCACCATGTAAAACATTGAAGCGTCCACCCACAATATATGTATGTTTATATATGTATATATTCTGTATAAGTTATATTGTATATAGCACAAAATATATAATGCATTTCAAATATACAATAAGTATAAAGTAAGCATTAATGCAAAATTAATATTTCAGAAATGCTAGCAAAAACAATAATTTGAACACCTGTAACTGCATATCTTATATTATTTAAAAAAATCAAAACCCATGCTTTAATCTATTATAATACATCAAGTAGAATTTGGTTTAGGTTATACAGAATTTATTTTAGTAAGTACTTCAGTTGCTTTCACAGCTAAAAGATGTTACTATGGGGAAAACTGATGGTGAGTGTGTGTCTGGTAATCAGTGGCCTCTGTTCACTGCTTCTGTACTTGTGTGTTGATGTTAGGGTCTTGAAAGCTAATTGGATAAGGTGTTGCATTGCTAGCACTTTTCCAAAATTGAGTTAAAAAGCTCTCAAAACTTCATGTGCAAGACTGTTACCACATTCTTAAAAGTGCGTGTGTGGTTTTGAATTTGAGCCTCATTGTTTTCATAATAAGGAATAATGGAATTATTTTAAAATATCCATTTACAAATGTGCTTTCTGAAGTTATATATGTGTATAAATATGCATATATATATACTTTCTCATGCATTATAAAATCCCACCTTTAATTATTAATGATATTTTTCATGCATTTTTTATTTTTGAATATATGCACTATATCAACAACTTCTTGATATCAGTTAAAAAAAGTATTTGGACTGTCTCTAATTTTTCTTGATACTATTCAATACTAACAAGTGTTTTACTACATGATAATAAGCACATAGTTCTATGGAATGGAGAGTTAATGTAATTATTCCATATTTCACTATATCCATTACATGTATATGTTTTTGTCTTGAGTTTTATTCTCTTTGAAAATAATAAGCTTAACTTGACAAATGGCAAATCTTTTTTTTTAAATTTTTTTTTTAATTTTACACCATTCAGTTCAACATAATAGCCACAGATTGCCCTGTTCTCCCCCTCTCGCCCCCTCCCCCTCCCCCCAGCCCATTCCCCCATTCCCACCTCCTCCAGATCAAGGTCTCCCCCGAGGACCGGGATAGACCTGGTAGACGCAGTCCAGGCAGGTCCAGTCCCCCCATCCCAGACCGAGCCAAGCGTCCCTGCATAAGTCCCAGGATTCAAACAGCCAACTCATGCAACAAGCCCAGGACTCGGCACCAACGCACAGCTGCCTCCCAAACAGATCAAGCCAAATGACTGTCTCACCCATTCAGGGGGCCTGATCCAGTTGGGGGCCCCTCAGCCTTTGGTTCATAGATCCTGTGCTTCCATTCATTTGGTTATTTGTCCCTGTGCTTTATCCAACCTTGGCTTCGACAATTCTCGCTCATATAAACCCTCTTCTTTCTCACTAATTAGACTCCCAGTGCTCCACCAGGGACCCAGCCGTGGATGTCTGCATCCAGATTCCTCAGTCCTTGGATGGGGTTTATGGCACAACTATCAGGGTGTCTGGCCATCCCATCACCAGAGTAGGTCAATTCCTGCCGTCTCTCGACCATTGCCAGCAGTCTTTTGTGGGGGTATCTTTGTGGATCTCCGTGGGCCTCCCTAGATCTCTGCTTCCTCCCCTTCTCATGTGGTCTTCATTTACCATGGTCTCCTATTCCTTGTTCTCCCTCTCTTTTCTTGATCCAGCTAGGATCTCCCACTCTCTTTCCCTCAACCGTCGCCCTTCATTGTTCCCACTCATGACCAGGCTGTTCATGTAGATCTCATCCATTTCTCCATGTCTTTTTTGGGGTCCCGTTTTCCAGGTAGCCTCACTGGTGATGTGAGTAGCAGTCCAGTCATCCTTGTTCCACATCTAGCATCTTCCTATGAGTGAGTACATACCATATTTGTCTTTCTGAGTCTGGGTTACCTCACTCAGGATGATTTTTTCTAGATCCATCCATTTGCCTGCAAACCGTATGATGTCATTGTTTTTCTCTGCTGAGTAGTATTCCATTGTGTATATGTGCCACAATTTATTTATCCATTCTTCAGTTGAAGGGCATCTAGGTTGCTTCCAGGTTTTGGCTATTACAAACAATGCTGATATGAACATAGCTGAGCAAGTGCTCTTGTGGTATGATTGAGCATTTCTTGGGTATATGCCCAGGAGTGGTATAGCTGGATCTTGGGGAAGATTGATTCCCAATTTTCTAAGAAAGCGCCATATTGATTTCCAAAGTGGTTGTACAAGCTTCCATTCCCACCAGCAGTGGAGGAGAGTTCCCCTAGTTCCACATCCTCTCCAGCATAAAGTGTCTTCAGTGTTTTTGATCTTAGCCACTCTGACAGGCGTAAGGTGGTATCTCAGAGCTGTTTTGATTTGCATTTCCCTGATGATTAGGGATGTTGAGCAATTCCTTAAATGTCTTTCAGCCAGACAAATGGCAAATCTTAACAGCTTCGGTGTATTCCCACTTCAGCTGGTTCTTGCAGTGACTTGATTTACCTCAGAAAATATCATAGAATCTGAAAGTCAACCCTATATATGGAGTTAATTTATATAATTTCTCTCAGGTTATGGATTTATAAGAATTAAAAGCAAGCATTTTATCTTGAGAATGTATCTTCTGCCACACATGTTCTGATGACTCACAAGTTATAGTTTTATGTGTATTTTAGCACTAAACGAGAATTTTGAAAATACCATTACCTAAGCAGAGTAGAAACAGTTGGGGTCTGACCAAATAGTCAACAAACTTAGCACCCCACTTAATTAGCTCAAAAATCTGCTTGTTTGGGCTGGAGAGGTGGCTCAGGGGTTAAGAGCACTGGCTGTTCTTCCAGAGGTCCCGGGTTCAATCCCCAGCAATCACATGGTGGCTCACAACCATCTATAATGAGATCTGGTGCCCTCTTCTGGCATGTAGACAGAACACTCTATGTGTAATAAATAAATAAATCTTAAAAAAAAAATCTGCTTGTTTAAATCCTTAACAACCTTTCTCCATCTTGAAAATGTACTTGCAGAAAGGAGAATGGATGTAGATTCATCACTATATGAAGTTATTGATATTGCTTTGTATAGTTTTGCCATAGTAAAAATGTTGGGGTACTTGGATAATATGTAAAAATGCTCACAAAATATATTTTAAATGTATTACTCTTATTAGTAGAGATTTGTATATTACTGCATTAAGATGTTGTGTGTGGGGCTGGGGAGATGGATCAATGTGTAAAGTATTTGTCATGCAAACATGAATTCCATCTCCAGCAACCACATAAAAGCCAAACATGGTGGTGTGTGCTCCTAATCCCAGCTCTGGTGATGCCAAGATAGGAGGATATCTGGGTTCAGTGGCCAGGCAGCCTAGCTTAATTAGAGATCTCCAGATCCCACTGAGAGACTCGCCTCACAGGAGAAAGTGAGGACTCCTGAGAAACCACTTATGACAATCTTTCACAGGCATGCTCGGGCGCGCGCGCGCGCGCGCGCGCGCGCGCACACACACACACACACACACACACGGGGTGGGGAATTTTATGATTCTAAGTATTGATTGCTAAACTTTGTTGGCATGTGTTTTTTTTTTTTTTTTTGGTTTTTCGAGACAGGGTTTCTCTGTGTAGCTTTGCGCCTTTCCTGGAGCTCACTTGGTAGCCCAGGCTGGTCTCGAACTCACAGAGATCCGCCTGGCTCTGCCTCCCGAGTGCTGGGATTAAAGGCGTGTGCCACCAACGCCCGGCGGGATGTGTTTTATATTAGGAAATTTTCCAATGTTAGAATTCTATTCGACCAACAAGTTTTCAAGAATCATTTAAAAAACACTCATCTATGTAATGTATTTTAGATTAATTTGAACTAGTCATGATTCATAAACTCACCTTTCTGTGAGGACTTGTTACTGTAGCCATATGGGTACCACCTCAGCCCTCCATCCAAGCACCTTCTTGTTGCTCTGTCCTTTCGACAGTGACTTTCCACCTCAGGATACATGCTAGTTCTAAAAGATTTTTTTAAAAAGTAACTTATAAATAAGCATCTTAGTATTTGCTTCCAACATCAGTTAATGTTCAACATTAGCTGTGTGTTCATCATCTTGGGAAAATTGTTCTTTTTAAAATTACTTTTTAATTTATTAACAAAACCCTTTAAAATTGGCATACACAATGTTAGGTTTCATTACAGTATTCTGAGGCAAAAATTTCCTTTTTATATCCTCTTCTCTCCTTTCCCCATCCCACATAACCTCCTTTCCACCTTCATGTGTCCTCTTCCCTATTCTGTCCTCAACACCCTCTTCCCCCACTCATGGTCTACCATTTAGTTTCATAGCCTATGTTCCTACTTATATACATACATATCTACTTTATGTATATGAATAGACCATATACACACATCCAAACATTGTAAGCAAGGGTCCACATGCAAGAAATAACAAGCAATTTTTGTCTTTCTGAGATTGTGTCACTTCACTGAATTTTTTTCATTCCCATACATTTTTATGAAAATTTCATAGTATCATTTTTCTTAATAATTTAATTAAATTATATTGTGTATATGTGTCACATTTTCATTACCCTCTCATTTGTTGATGGATATCCAAACTGATTTCATTTTCCTGCTATAGTGAATAAAGCAGCATTGAACATGGCTGTGTAAGTATCTTCCTAGAAGTGTCCTTTAGGCATTTGCCTAGGAGTGGTATAGATGATCATATGGTAGACTTGTAATTTTTTTGAGAAACCTCCATACTTATCTCAGTTGTAGCATTTTTCAATCCTATCAGCCATGGATAATAGTTCTCCCTTCTATATATCCTCACCAGTGTTTTTTTGTCAATGGCTGTCTTTATTTCAGCCATTCTGAGTGGAATGAGATTAAATCTTGCAGTGGTCCTAACTTCATTTTCTCTAATGGCTGAGGATTTTAAAGATGCTAAACAAAGAAGAAGAAGAAGAAGAAGAAGAAGAAGAAGAAGAAGAAGAAGAAGAAGAAGAAGAAGAAGAAGAAGAAGAAGACCGACTCCTATTGTCAGATATGAGCCAGCAGCAGAGGAGGTCCCTGACAATACCCCACCACAAAACTCTCATTATCTCTCACCACGTACCTTTACCAAATCTTGATTGTTTTCACCCAAAATGCCAATTTCTGTCTCTCTTTTCCATATTATGGTGGATTATTAATTGCAAATTCAAGCCACCTCCATGAATTACATTTTTCCTATGAAGTTCCACATATATACACAAATAAAAATCTGCTCTATTACCTAAGAAAAAGAGCTGCTTATTGGTCATCTTCATTTCTTCTTTTGAGAATTATCATTAGCCCATTTGTTATCTAGTATTTTTGTGTTTTGGTTTTGCAGCTCTTTATACATTCTTCCTGTGTAAAAGACAGTGGACAGCTACTATGTAGATCAGTATGAAAGATTATAATAAAATAAAATAAAATAAAACTTCCATATGACCCAGTTATACCACCCCTGGCATATACCTAAAGGACTCTACATCTTTATACAGAGAGACCTACCCATCCATATTCATTGCTGCTCTATTCATAATAACAAGAAAATGGAAATGAGTCTACATATCCATCAATAGATGAATGGGCAATGAAAATGTGCCATATATACATAACAGAATTTAACTCAGCTGTTGAAAAAAGAAATTATGAATTTTTCAGTAAAATAGATGGAAATGGAAAGAATATAATTCTGTGAGTTAACTTGGTCTCAGAAAGACAAAAATTACATATTCTTTCTCTTCTTTGGCTTCTATTCCCTTCTCATATGTTCACAGGTATGCATGTGAGTGGGACTGGGTAGGGGTATAGGTTATGAACCTAGATTATAGACCATGAGAGGGGAGCAGGAGATGTTTGGTAAAGATGAAGGAGGGCAAAAGTCACATGTACATAAACATGGAAAGAAGGCTGTTAAGGTGTGGGAAAGTACAAGGAAGGAAGGGGTAAGAGGGCGATGGGGAAGAAGAGAAACAGCAAAACATGTTTAGTTAGAAAAATGCCATAGTGCAACCTAATTCTTTGTAAGCTAATAACATTTCAATGAAAAAAAAAACATTGTATGAGCATGAACTGTGAGGATGTTCACACTAAGATACACCTAATTTGCTTTGGTTGTCACAGAATTCCAGTTTAATGCTGTGGCATATTAAGGATTTCTTCATAAAATAGAAAAAAAAGACTTTGTGCAAAAAGTGAGAAATTTGGGACTATCAGCAAAATTTCAATGATGATACTGTAGCAGTCTTGATTTCCTCATATTGATGATCAATAATGTGTTATGTAGCATGATGCTCCTTTTTGAAGAAGTACGCGTGTGTGTGTGTGTGTGTGTGTGTGTGTGTGTGTGTGTGTGTGTAATGTACAGGAAAAATGTTTGTACAGACACACAGCCAAAGGCTAATAGGTCTAGAAACAAATGTGGTGATTACTGGACTTCAGCATTAGCAAATTTAATTTTATGGAGAGAAGAGGTGTTCAGGTATTAAACGTATAGTTAAAATCTAATCCAAAGAAGGAAAAGTGCAAATCTCTATGTTGGTTTCCATTAATACCCATGTGATATCTGCCACATAACCCAAGGCAGCCTCCAATGCTCCAGTAAGAGACAAGCTATGGACTGGGAAGCTGGGATGAATATCACATACTTGGGAGTGAGAATGAAAATTTCACATTCTAACGTCATTGCTATCCCTAGACTGTAATTAAGCACACTTTCAAATGAATATTTTCAAAGTGGACACAGTTGTTTGCATTTCCTGTGTAGAATAGTTCATTTTCTTCCACCAGATTCTTGTCATACCACACTGGCATCCCTGCTTGTGATGCTGGTCACCATCCACTGGAGAAAACCTATCTATTTGCTTTGCAAAGTTTTACCTAGGACTCAAGAACAATAGTTCTTATTTAAAAATCGTCATCCTGGGTGTTGCTTGTTTGCTTCTCTCTGGTGCTTCCTCTTGGAAGTTCAAGCAGAGCAAGCATGAGACATCCTTTTTCTACTCCCCATATTCATAATCTTTCTCATTTTCTGTCTCTTTTTCATATTGTGCATCACTTAAAATAATTTCTGCAAACTTTTCTTCCATTTCTCAAATTCTTTCTTTTGTATTAGCAAACCAACTTCAATTAAAGCATTTTTCTTAATTTTAGTTGCTTATTTTAATTTCCAGAGTTTACTTTTAGTTCCTAATTAAGCATTTATTTTTCTATATTGTCTTAGTCTTGGGTAGGCGTCTGTTCCTATTGTTCTCTATTTGACCACCTCCAACACGTTTGCTTTAAGATCTCTTTCTTGTTTTCTATGTGTTATTCTGTGTTGTGAATGTCCCAGGTCATTACATCTGTGCCTGCTCATGGCACTTTGCTGCTTTCCTCTCTGGTGAGGTGGATTGGACTTAACCTTTGGAGGAACTGTTTCCACGGAAGCGCTGTCTGACTTGTGCAGATACCTTTCTGGGAAAGCTTGGTGTGGCCTTTGGCTGAGCACTCAGAGTTTCACTAATGCTTGCGTTGACTTCACAAGTGGAACTTTCCGAGGTTTCAGCTTCCTCCATTCTCTATTCCCACTGTCTAAGATGTCCCCATCACACTCTGACACCTTCGTCAAATCACTCCACTTCAATGACTGCTTACACTTCCTTGGTTTGTGACTCTGGGGAAAAAGAGGCAGGTATAGCATTCTCTGCATTTGAGAATGCAGCTGTAATTCCCTTCCACAAAGCATGAAGTCCATCTCTCCAGTCAGATGCACCTGGGTGTCATTGTTTCTAATGTTCATGAAACAGGAAACTAAAATTAGTGTATTGAGTCCCTCACTTTGTCCATCCATATATAAAAAAGTAATTCAACAAGAGTTATGGTGATGTTGACAAATTTATGGGCAAACAAACAGCATTAGTCAGATTAACCTCTTACTAATTTATTTAAATGCCATAGAACCTGATGATTTTGAGTCAGTTTGTAGGAGAAGGTGGTTTCTAGAGAAGTATCTTCAGTTACTTTGCAACTTATGAAGCTGTTTTTGTGGAGATTTTTATCCAGCACTTATTTTTGCATTTATTTTTTATTGATTATCCTCATCTCTACTTGAAATTATGCTAATTCTCAGCCCCAAAGCATTTAAACCTCTGTGTTGTAATTGGTTACCTATTCAATGGGTTGATGTGTTCCCTTCCCATTTTAATATTTAGGTCAACTGATAAATGTTTTTAAGTAGAATACACACACACACACACACACACACACACAAACACACACACACACACACACACAGAGAGAGAGAGAGAGAGAGAGAGAGAGAGAGAGAGAGAGAGAGAGAGAGAGAGAAAGAGAGAGAGATATTGAATACAGCAAAATAAAAGTTAATAGACATAACTACCATTTATTTATAATGTTTGTGCTAATCATTTTGTTTTATCCAATATTTTCAAATATCTTGCAGATTAGGTTTTTATCTTATTTTATTGATAAAACTGTGGCTTGGTGACTTTGATTTACAAGCCAAAAGACACACACTGTATTTATATTCAAGCCAAATTTCCATTGACCAGGTTGGTCTCTGTCTTCTCTTTATGACCATCTTGTCTTTGATGGCTACTGGGATATTGATTACTATTTTACCTTGTTAGCCTTATTTTTGAATGGATGAATGTGATAATTCCTCTGTTATTACAAACTATGGCTAGTATTAATATAAGTTAAATATCCTTAATAATAAATTTTTAAGATGGATGTCCTCAAACCCAAGGTCTAATAATGCAAACAGAAGAGAAAATTGGCTTTGAATGCTCATTTTATGCATTTCACAACATTGCATATAGTAGGGAATAGATCAGAAAAAGTGCTGTTTAACTCTTCTGGTCATAATTACCATCTCATTTTAATACTTTGATGGAAAGAGGCATGTTAATAATTGCTGTCCAATTTGTGGGCTATTATAACAGGTGGCTGCATAATACATTTATGTGGTCTCAGAATGAGGCCAGTCTCTTGTCAAAAACAGTAGGCCCATTTTTCTTCATGTAATAATGGAACTGAATGTGCTCAGTTAAATTGGTAACAAGTACAGAAAGGCCTAGTGATTTTCTTTGTTTGGAAAAAGTGAGACTTGGCACCGAAGCATGAAACAAATGCAGTGCAACGTGAGGCCAGGGTACAGCCATCTCAACTGCTGCTTATGCACTCTGTGTTTCCTAGAGCCAAATAAACTCTCCGTTTCATGTTTCTTAGATTTTGCTGAAATCATTACACACAATTTTCATTGCTTTTTCTTAAGCTGTGCAAGGCTCTCATTTACCTATATGGAACACAAAGAACAGAAGGAGCAAATATTGCAAAATAATTATGGTTTCTAAAGGAGACACAGCTTTATGTTACAGTCCAAGGGACATATTGGTTGAGCTAGCCACCAAGTCATAAGTGGTGAGGACTAAAATGGGCTTGACCATCTTGAGACCATCATTCCAGAAGATCTGTCCTAGTTAGAGGTACTATTGCTGTGATAAAACACCATGACGAAAGTAACTTGTGAAGGAAAGTGTTTATATGGCTTATGCTTCCCAATCATTGTTTATCATTGAAGAAAGTCAGGATAGGAAGTCAAATAAGGCAGGAACCTGGAGGCAGGAGCTGATGGAGAGGTCATGGAGGGGTTCTGCTTACTAGATTGCTTATCATAACTTGCTTAGCCTGCTTTCTTAAGTAACCCATGATCATCAGCTCAGAAATGGTCCCACCCACAGTGGTCTTGGCCTTCCCCCATCAATCACTAATTAAGAAAATGTCCTACAGTCTTGCATACAGCCCAATTTTATGGGGGCATTTTCTCATCTGAGGCTCCCTCCTCTCCAATGACTCTAGTATGTGTCTAGTTAACATATAACTAGCCAGCACAGAGTCATTAACTTATACTAAATCTCTTAGACTGAGAATTCACCCCATCAATGTGTTCAACATGTGTTGGTAACTGTGTAAATAGAGGAAGTAGTACACTTCTCAGATTATAAACCATATGCGATGGTCTGTACTGTGAAGATATTGTGATAAAACAGGAGAAACTCCTTAAATGACAATAGTTGGCTTCCAACAGTAGGTTTCTGGGGATACTACAGAAGAATTCAAAGAGCTCAGAAATCTGTACTCTATGCCCAGTGCCCCAGGGATGAGAGGGCTCAGGACCAAGAAAAACTCAGTCTCACCCACATCCATATTTACTCTACTCAAACATATTGTCAAAGATGACCATTGAAGTAGAAAGCACCTCTGGAGAGAGAAGTACTGGAAAGGTAAACCATCAGTGCAAACAAAATGTGTATAATGTCCTAAGTGTTTCATTGGTTAAGTGGAAGGTAAACACAGGCCCTTCAGTTTTCAGAGGAAAACAAACAAGCTAAAAGTTGGTTCCTGAGATTGGCAGTGCCCTAAAGCTGTAAGGAATGGTTAGTGACTGCAATTTATTTTATTTCTCATATTTGAGAAATAAGTCACCGATCAGAAATACTGCTTTATTGATCATCGGAATTCTACATTTATCCCTTTGAATTCATATGTAAATATTGGTGTGTCCCACACTAGGCTACAGATGCTAAGTAGGTCAACATGTTGACAACCCAACTAACTTGTAGGCTGTATATGCTTTGAAAATGACCTAGATTTTCCTTTTAGGACTAATTGGATCTCCCCAATTCCTTTCAGTGAGTAAGTCACTATTACAATGAAAATAAAACTAAATTCTCTAAAAATATCATTTTGCAGGATTAGTGACATTTCATTTGCTGTGTGCTTTTCTCCCATAGGCATGTCTTTGTGCAGCATCCCTCTTATAGAAAAGTATAAGACACAGAACATCCCTACGTATTAAAAATACATGAAGATCAGTAGACACCCGAAATCAGCATAGCCAGCTGATCTTGCTAGCAATAAAAACATTCTGGAAGGTGTCTGTGTAGGTCAGTTTCTGGTATAGCTCCCAGGGAATGAAAAGGCAAGTTCTCTCTTTATGTATATTGCATGCACATAAACATGGGAGCTCTGTGTAACATGCCTGGCTAGAAAGGCTGTTTCTGGAGTCACAGTGCCTTGATTTGATTTCTGGCCAATTATATAACCTTAAATTTTAGTTTTTCTAACTTATAGGATGGAAACAGATTCCAGTTACTTCTTTATAGGATTAAAGAAGATAAGTCATGTAAAATATTTGCACAATAACGAGTCCATAATAATGTATCTATTATTGTTATTGTTGTTGTTGAGCGAAGACATACGTGAATAAGATGCAATGATAACTAAACAGTTGACCACCGGGTTTACTAAGGGCAACGGCACAGCAGGAGATACCTAGCCTCCTGTACGGATGTTTACAATGACCTTCTTGTCACTCTGTGCAGCAACACATGCTCCTTTTTCTGGTACTGAGATAGATATTTGGATGAGTGGCATTTCACATTTCTTCTTTTCACTATGTTAATTTAAAATTATAAGCCTAATTTAAGTTATTGCTTTAGCTATATGATTAAATGTTGCTATGTATTCTTTTTCTCTTTATTACATTTATATATTTAGTGTGTGTGTGTGTGTGTGTGTGTGTGTGTGTGTGTGTGTGTGTGTGTGCAAGTGTACATGCCACTCTTGTGTGTGGAGGTTGAGGACTTGAGGTGGGAGGATCTCTCCTTCCAGTATGTGGGTCCTGGGAGCAAATTCAGGTTGTCAGGCAGCAAACACCTGTACCAACAGAGCTTTCTGGATAATTCTATATTGGATTTTGGATTTTTGTAATTTCAGTTGGAATTTCATCTTTGGCTTATATATTATTGTATTTGACATTTTTTTGTCTTAAAGCCTATTTTGTTTATTATTCCTCCAGAGTAAAAGGAATAAAATTCACTATGATACAGTATTTATTTAACTAGAAGAACAACAATTTGAAAATTTCTTTCCCATATCAAACACATGGAATAAAATTTAAAGTGACAAAGTAAAAATGAACAGAATTAGTAAACCTAAGGTGATTTGAGATTTTAGAGCTTTCTTTAACATTTTTTCTGTCTCTAGAGGCAAAGATAATAAAGACACAGAGAACATTAAAACTATAACCAACAATATTGAATTAATTAAACCACAACTGTAAAATATGCATTCCTTCCATATATACATAGACTATTAACCAAATGTTACATGCTAAATCATTAATCAAAGCTAAAAAATATGATAGGCTTACACCTAGGGTGACTTTATCTCATTTCAAGACAGATGTTTTGTTGTCACTTAGGAGAGGACACTCAGGGCTGTAGTGTTTCTAGTGGTTGGTTCTGATCCATCAGGGCCCAGGAACACTAAGACTGAGTATCTGGAAAGAGAAGCAGTAATATTAACATTGCACCACAGGCTATGAAATTAATTTGAAAAGAGACACAGGCATCAATAGGGAGACAGTGCTTGACAGCATCCCAACAGCTATAGGATCAGACTGGGGGCCACTGTCTCACTGCTCTGGATAAATGATTATTCTTGTCCATTGTCATGCCACAGGGAGAAGGTATGCTTTCAGAAAAATTACAAGTTGCAACCCAGAGATTCTTTCTAGCCCCAGAGCTGACAAGTAAATTACAAAACCCAGTAACGTCAGAATTTTAGAGAAATAACCAATGTTTTTGGTGCATGTCCTAGGTGATATAAAAACTATGCCATGCTCACAGTATAAAGCTCTTCTTCTTCTTCTTCTTCTTCTTCTTCTTCTTCTTCTTCTTCTTCTTCTTCTTCTTCTTCTTCTTCTTCTTCTTCTTCTTCTTCTTCCTCTTCCTCTTCCTCTTCCTCTTCCTCTTCATCATCATCTTTTCCTCCTCTTCCCTCCCTCCTCCTTCTCTAATTCTTCCCACTTCCTTTTGCTGAGTTTGATACATCTACCTCAGGAGGGAATTTCTTGGGACAAAACTCATCAGTGTGTTGGGTTCATGGTATGAATACCCAAGACAGACTTTTTTAGGTTTAGGAGATCATGACTTGTCTGGAGAGTTGAGGAATTTCTGTTTTTCTGGTGATTAGTTTGAAAAGGATGGAAAGTAAGTCTTTGGGGAAAGAGACCAAGTTGTCATCTGATCCAGACTAAAGGTTTGAATGATATAATTACTCAAAAATCACATTGGATAAATAAAAAATTAAGTATAAAGGGGAAGTAAACAGTACTCGGGTATGAATAGAAATGACTGAATAAGGATTGATTACCTAGCAATATAGTCTTTGTTACTTAGGTGTGATTTAAATTATAGATCCATGGGTGTTTAAACAGAAATGTTCCAGTTGCCATAACAACATTATAATACCTTATTATGTCACTTTTCAGCACATTGTTTATAATATGATCACATTATTTTAAACTATGGTTGCCAGGAGAACCAAAATGCTTCTCACATTGAGATAATCCTGTGCTCACTCAGACAAAATACTAAATTATGACTTGGAGCTCTACATAAATGTGAATGAAATGGTGATAAACATCATATGGGTATTATTGAGTTGAAACGCTGTGAAACTATTATCTGAAATTTAATATAGGAGAAAAAGTTCTGATATATGAGAAAGTTTCCAAACATTCTGTTTTTCTGCTAGCTGTGCCTGTGGCTGGTGCCTGCTAGTCTTTAGTCATCTTTTCATCAAGTCTTATATTGTGGCTAGGTCTTTTACAATTATTTCTCGAATACTGTAATAAGAAAGTGTGCCAGTGCATGTGCATGTGTGTGCGTGCATGTGTGTGTGCATGCATGCGTGTGTGTGTGTGTGTGTGTGTGTGTGTGTGTGTGTGTGTGTGTGTGTTGTTATGCTGTGGATATGCTAGTGCATGTGTTGGTATTGTGTTCCCCAAAATATTGTGCACCCTAATAAACTTACCTGGGCTCAGAGACAGAACAGCCACAATATTAAACATAGAGGATAGGCAGTGGTAGCACACACCTTTAATCCTAGCATTCCAGAGGCAGAAATCCATCTGTTCAAGGATACAGCCAAGCATGTATCCTTTTATATATACATGCTTTTAATCCCAGAAAGTGAGCCTTTAATCCCAGGGAGTGCTGACAGAAAGCAGAAAGATATATAAGACATGAGGACCAGAAACTAGAAGCATTTGGCTGGTTAAGCTTTTAGGTTTTGAGCAGCACAGTTCAGCTGAGAACCATTTGGATATGAGAACACAGAGGCTTCCAGTCTGAGGAAACAAGATCAGCTGAGAAGTTGGCCAGGTGAGGTTAGCTGTGGCTTGTTCTGTCTCTCTGATCTTCCAGCATTCACTCCAACAACTAGCCTCAGGTTTGATTTTATTAATACGAACTTTTAAGATTCCTGCTACAGGTGCATGTCCCACTGTGTGTGCATGTGGAGTATGTGCATGTGTGCATGTGTATGCTTGTGACATCAGAGGAGGACATTAGGTATCTTCCTATGAAGATGGAGCTCCACCTATACCCTTGAGACAGGGCCTCTCACTGAACTGCTAATCCAGGGATGCTAGTGAGCCTCTGGGATCTGCTTGTCTCTGTCCCACAAATCCAGAGTCATAGATGTGTACAGCAATGCCTGGTTTTTTTGTTGTTTGTTTGTTTGTTTTCGTTTTTTCCATGTGGATTCTGGGTTTGAACTCTGGTCTTAATGCTTACTTGTGCAGCAAACAGTCACACTCACAAAGCTGTCTCCCTAGGCCCCAAACTAATCTATTTTTTAAAGACAAAATTCTTTCCATTTTAATTATTTTAATGAACATTACTTAAGCATACTGAGACATGGATCAATATCTTAGGAACAATATCAATTAGTAAGCATAAACCATAGCACTAATTTAACACGGCTGATCGTGCTTTTTAAAAAAAGTGCCATATCTCTACTTGAAAGATAAATGTCTGTCGTCATGGCTGCTAAGCCTGGACTTTTTAAATTGCATGCTGCTGTGCTATGTGCTAACGGTGGATGTGCAGCATGGTGGTATTGCTGGGGACTGGTCAGAGGTGGGGCTTTCAGAGGAAGTCAGTCACTGGGAGTGTGTCCTGAGGGTTATATCTTACCCTAGCCCCTTTCTGTGTTCCCATTTCTCTATTCCCTGACCACCAGGATATTGACTTTCCCACCATGCTTTCCCTGCCTCATTGGACAGACACCTCTGAAACTGTGGCCCAAATAAATAATTTCCCCTGTTAAGGAAATCATTCTGTCGTAGTCCCAAGAAAGCTAACACACCTGGGTAAAGGACTTGTATATTCAAACCGAACAGACTTTAAAGTAAATCCATTATTCTCTTTAAATCTTCAAAGCCCATTGGCTCTCCACATACTTTTAGTCATACTGGGAATCCAGCTCAGGGCCTTACACATAGCAGTCAAGTGTTCTACCACCAGGCTAAAACCTTGTCCTTCACAGTTATTTTCAGTCTTTGTTAAGAATATCAAAACAAACAAAATCAAATAAAGCAGACATTTTCATTCCTTTACTGTTTTGAGTGTGTATGTGTATGAGCACATGTGTGTGTGTGTGTGTGTGTGTGTGTGTGTGTGTTCTTGTGCATGTAAATGCAGTACTTCAGAGGCCATAAGAGAGCACTGGATTCTCCAGAACTGTTCTTATGGGTGGTTGTGAGCTGCCCAGTCCAGGTGCTGAGAAATCCAACCCTCTGCAAAAATGGTATGGGCTTTTAACCTCTGCGCCGCCATCTCTCCAGCCCCAATTTTTTATCTTTATAATCCACATTTTAAATTATATGCCCCTCACTTCTCTGTTATCTCTAATCTCCTTAAAGACATTGCCTATCTTCATTCTCTTGAACTCACTTTTCAGTGTTTCTTAACTTTCCTAATGCTGCAACCGTTTAATTCAGTTCCTCAGGCTGTGGTGGCCCCGAGCCATAAAATTATTTTGTTGCTACTCCATAACTGTAATCTTGATACTTTTCTGAATCATAAGTAAATATCTGATATGTGGGATATCTGATATGGCCCACCAAAGGGGCTGTGACCCACAGGTTGAGAACCACTACGAGGCTTTCTCTTACACCATGATTCATACTCCTTTTATCAAGGTAACTGAAGCCTCTTTAACGCTCAGCTGCTGGGTGCAGGATTTCTGCCATTCTTTGTATGTATGGTATTGTATATTTTAATCCTATCCGAATCCACTCTCTTGCCTGAGGAAGGATGTAGAGACTTTGAGTCACCTTTCCTTACTGTGGTGGTGGCCTCTGAATCCGTGTATATTGAACTCTTTGGAGGCCAAAAAAATGAGGAGAATTTATATTTTCCATGCTTGCTTTGCTGTTACTGTGGTGTCCTTCATCTTGGGAATTGGGGAATTAGCTTGCCTTTCATCAGTGAGTCAAAAGCCTTTATCAATGAGTCACACACTGGGCCATATCTAAAATCTGGGCAAGGGACCCCATCTTTTCTTAAGTAATTTCCTTTGGGCTCATGTTTGTCAAGCCTAGATTTCTTTGAGTTGTGTAAAGGACACAATTCTACAATTCTACATTTCTTTGTATATCATGTCAGAAGTTCTTGGTGTATCAGGACCATGAGTTCCCCACTCAACCTTGCTAGAAGTTGTGGTAACAGTGCTCACATTGCGGCTCCCATCTTAGATTCTGTATATCACTTGCTCTCATTCTGTTATTGTTGAATCACCCAGTGCTGGAATAGCATCTCCCATCTAGTCATGAGAGTCACACTACTGTCCCATGAGGCTGATGCCTTTCTTTTGAGCCTGTTCTTCATTTGCTTTGGTACATAAACTATCCTTTATGGCCAAGTTGTATCCAACCTTTTGAATTATGGCACAACCTTACCATGTACTAAGTTCATGTAGAGAGTTTACAAAATCTCAGACAATACATTCAGTTTATAATTTTGTGTTGAGTTGCATCCATAGCTATCATGGGGCATGTGGATGTCAACTGCAAGTTGGACATGTGTTCATCTTCCAGACCTTCTAAGGGGTCTTGGCTTCTGGGTTTTCCAATCTAAGATGCCCATTTCACGGAGCCTCTGGGTCTCCTGTTCCAGGAACTGCTCCAGTGGTTCTGGTATTTCTGCTTCATTTAGTAATATCTATCACTTGCTAAAGCTTCTAATATCCTTTTGCAACTTCTCCTGGGATTATCATCATAGATGTGAAAAATTTCTTTATCATAAAAAAGTACTCCCTCAGACAACTTTCATCTGCCACTGTCTGGTGGTGCTTACAGGGTCCAGCTGGTGAACAGTGTAGAGCAGCACATGTTACCAGGTGATTGCACTGTTGTCTAGAATACTCAAAGTCTACTTCCACACACAGTACCTGTCTTGTTCAAACCTCAGCTTGACATACCACATTTGGCTTGCACAGACACCGTCTACGTGTAATATCTGGCAGAAGAGTCAGTGACTCCTTCAGTGACTTTATGACACTCAGGCTATATCTCCATTTTGAAACGTTGTACTAATTGTTAACTGTCTTTGTCTTCTCTTCCACTGCAGTACTATTATCCCAAATGCTCTGTAGATCCCTTTCTTCTCCCTTTGTCTATAAAGGCTAGATATTTGCTAAATGAATGGGTGACTAATGCAATGACTACTGTTTAGGGACTAATTTGGTGCTGGCGCCGTGAAAGGATTTTTGTAGGAAATATTAAATAAAAAAGCATGTGCTTACCTTCACAGAACATGCATTTTTGCTCTGAGCATTATCATGAGCTGAGAAAATTAAAACAGAATGACTTTAGTGACTGGCTGCCTGGGGAGCTGACTCACAGACTCATGTTTGGTTGAGCTAATCACAGCTTGTCAAAGAAAGGTTCTCCGTGGATTAGCTTGTTATTTTAGTGAAATAAGGCTGGAAGGCTCATCACTAAACTATCATCATCTTTTCATTTCCCCCCCATTTTCACTTTCATCTGTGTTCCGATGCAGTTCGTTCTTAACTCATTTAGAACAGAATACTGTATTCTCACATGGCCAAAGTGATTATCCTCCAGATTACAACAGCAAGTGAAGCAGATGTTGTGGAAACTGCGCCTGTACATATTTCCTGCTGGTGGTTTCCTTAAAAGAAGACACAGACAAGCTGCAGTGATGACAGAGATGATCATTCACCTTGAAACTCAGTGGCTCATGCTTTACCCACCCCAGTGAATTATGTAATACACAGCTGGGAATTCCTCCTCCTTGTGACATTACAGGGTTAATCTGAGCCAAGAATGATGCCAGTTAGCTAATTCCAAGACAAGTTGCAGGGATAATTAGATTTAAGAAGGAGGGTGTTAGCTTGGTGGAGGATTAGCCATACTTTTTCATGAGCTCAGATACTGGTGTAAAGCTTAGAACTTGGAACTGAGATTTCCTTTTGAGTGTGTGAAAGATGGGAAAGCTTAATACTGAATAATAGGAAATACTCTTATAAGCCGAGAGTGGACAATGGCCAGAGATGCCACTGTGCCAGCTTCCTTGTGTGAGCAGGTGTGGTGATATATTGTGTACCCTAATAAAGCTTGCCTGGGGATCAGAGGACAGAGCCAGGCACTAAATTAGACATAGAGATCAGATAGTGGTGGCACACTTCTTTAATCCTATCACTTGAGAGGCAGAGATCCATCTGGATCTCTTTGAGTTCAAGGCCTCACTGGGATATATGAGAGAAACAGAACCAAGCAGTGGTGACACAGAAAGGTATATAAGGCATAAGAAAACAGGAACTCTCTCTCTTTAGGATTTCATAGAGGTAAGAACTTGTGGCTGGCTTGCTCTGCTTCTCTAATCTTTCACCCCAATATCTGGCTCCAGTTTTTCTATTAATAAGACTGTTTAGCAATTCGTGTTACAAGTATTTACCTACCACTTCCTCCAGTCTTTGCAAAGACAGATTTCATATGGGTCATTTTCCAGAGGTTTCTTATGAAAGAAAACAAAAAGAGGAAAAGCAAATAAAAAATACAGAATAAAAGAACTCGAGTCTCAAATTCTCAGCTGCAGTTTTCAGAAGAGAAAGCTTGCCTTACATTTGCACATAGGTGTGGTTCATCTGAGCTCAACAGCAAAATTGTGCAGGAGCTTGTGTATATGAAGCCACGTGACTCCATTTTGCTATTCATATTTTACAAGTGAAAGACAAGGCAGGGCTTGCTTATAATTAGAGGAAATGAAAAACAGAATGATAAACGATTATAAGTTGTACTGTTTCATTTTTGTTGTTATTGTTGTTGTTTTAAGAAGCAATTCCAAAGGAACTAGTTGGAATTACCTTCTGAAATCATGCTCGTTTCACATCCTTGTATCCAGCTTCCCCATCTTTTTTCTAAATTTGAAAAGTTTGCACCACTCCCGAAAATGAAGTCAGTTTATTGCCAATATCTTCAGGGAATTTCTATAAAAAATGAAGATAATTCACCAGGATGGAAGGAGTCTGAGAAATAAAATACTTCAGCAGAAGCAGACAGCAAGTCACGATGGACTTTCTCCTTGTTCACCTTATAGTCCAGGGCTCAGGAAACAAGGACATTACTGATGAAATCTGTCATCTCCTGTGACAAATCTCCTTCTGAGATTTCATATTTCATTTGGTTGGTTGATCCCTCCTTCTTCCTGTTCCCTCTTCTTGAGCATCTCTGGCTACTTTTATGGGTTCACTCCCAATATTCTCTTTTCACTTTTTTCTATTGTCTTTTCCATCCTCCTTCTTTAAATTCTACTCTTTCCAATCCCATGGGTCCTTTATACATATTTATTCCAATCTGCATACACATATTTAACAAGATGAGGCCAGAATCTGCATATGAAGGTGAAGATACATATTTGCCTTTCTGATCCTGGGTTACCATGCTTAATATAATGATTCCTTTCTATTTCCATCTATTTTTCTTAAAAATTTCATAATAACTGCATAGCATTTTATATATGTACCACATGTCCATTATCCATTCATTAGTTGATGGACATCTAGGTTGACTCCATTTTCTGGCTGTTGAGAGTACAGTATCAATGAACATGTATGTGCAAGCATCTCTGTGTTAGGATGCAGAGTTCCTTGAGTATATGCCCAGGAATGAAGTACCTGTGTCACATGATAGTTATACATTTACTTTTTGATGACCTTCCATACTGACTTCCATAATGGTCACATTGTGTTATACTTCCACCAACCATGGGTGAAGTTTCCCTTTGCCCTACATCCTCATCAGCATTTGCTTTCATTTCTTCATGAAAGCCATTCTGACTGAAGTGAGTTAGAATCTCAAAGTAGTTTTAATTTACATTTCTCAGATAGATAGATATTTTGACCACACTTAAAAGTATTTATCAGCCATTTGTCTTTGTTATTTTGAGAATTGTCTGTTCAGATAAGCTGTCTCCCTTTTTAGTTTTGGCATTGAATTTTTTGAAGTTTTATTTTTATGTATTCTAGATATTATGTAGTGAGAATAGAACTCTTTAAATGTTTTATAGCATCCTCACTCTGTATCCCACGCTGCTTTCAAAATTGTGATGCTGCCCATGCCATTCTTAAATTCACAAAGTTCTGCTTCTGCCTACCTGAGTGTTGGGATTAGTGTCTACTGCTATACCCATCCAAAAAGATTCTTAATATAGGAAAATAAATTAGATGAATGCTTGTTAGGACTCCAGGATTAGAAGAAGTGTAAGCTCCCTTTCTTTCTTTCTCATGCTCTCTCTAGAATCCACTAGAGCATGGGGATACTACCAGCGACCACATTCTCAAAAATGGACAATTCTTCCTCCTCCAGCACCAATTCATGACAATGGCTCTTCAGTAAGTGGTGAGGCCTGGTGATTGCCGCGTCCACCTGTGCTGGAATTTTGGCTGGCTTGATCTTGTGCAGGTCTTGTGCAGGTAACCACAGCTTCTTGTCCAGAAGACAGCATTTCACTACTCTTTGCCATCCTTTGGCTCTTTCAATCTTTACACCTCCTTTTCAGGGATGTTCCCTGAGCCTTGGTGGGAGGAGGGGTGTTGATATAGATGCCTCATTTAGGGCTGAGCACCCAGTTTCTTATTCTCAGCACTTTGACCAGATATGCATCTTCCTGTTGACCATGGCTGACTCTACAAAGAAGCTTCTCTGGTGAAGAAAGGAGCTCAGGTCTATGGATATAAACATAAGTATTTAGAAGGCAATTCAACAATATGACTATTTAGCAAACTAACAATAGCAGGTTCTACTATAGGGACTATGACCTCCACAGTCAAGGGCTTTTGACCAGTGTTGCAATACCAGGTATGAAGGTCCATGCTTTGGAGCAGGCATTGACTCCTAGAATAGAGCTAATGGTTACCTCATAACAGCCATACAACTATTGCATCAGTGGGCATGTCTTGCTTGGCAGATCAGTATTGCGGTATACAGGGTCCAGGTTTGCTGTGGGATGTTAATGTATGTCCTGTGGGAGCCCTTCTTGTGTTCCTTGTGGCGTTACCCAGCAGGTTTGCATAGAGGATGATTAGGACCATGGGCCTGAGTGCAGGTGTCTGAGATGGTCTGCACTTGGCTGTACTGGGGGATGGTCTGTATGTCAAGTTGCTCTGATTGGTCAATAAATAAAACCTGATTGGTCGTGGCTAGGCAGGAGGTATGGGCAGGACTAACAGAGAGGAGAGATAAAAGAGCAGGAAGGCAGAAGGAGACGCTGCCAGCCACCCGCCAGGACAAGCAGCATGTGAAGATGCTGGTGAGCCACGAGCCGCGTGGCAAGGTATAGATTTGTAGAAATGCGTTACTTTGAGATATAGGAACAGTTAGCAAGAAGCCTGCCACGGCCATACAGTTTGTAAGCAATATAAGTCTCTGTGTTTGCTTGGTTGGGTCTGAGCGGCTGTGGCACTGGCGGGTGACAAAGATTTGTCCTGACTGTGGGCAAGGCAGGAAAACTCAAGCAACACAGGTTGCATAGGATCATGATGTATTTTCTCCAGAATCAGCCAACACAGCATTTTTTGGCACTCTGGAATCTAGTCTTCAGGAAGGAAGTTTTCTAGTTGGCTTGTGATAGGTTTTTGTGTTTATTGCAGCCAGTGTGTGTCTTCAACAATAGGGTCTTATTATGTATTATGACAGATAATCAAGGGGAAAGGCAATAAACTGTGTTGTTTTGGAGACCCATGGGACATCCCTGATCCATACATTACATTATAGGAAGGTAACCATTACATCCACTTATAGGAAGGTAACCCATGCTTTGAACTGTGATTTTTCACTTCTGGAAATGACCATGCACACTATGCAGAGTAATTATGTTCTAAGTTTCTGTTTCCTTTGAAGTTGTATTTTCAGTTTCAAGTATACTACTAGTATGTTTTGATATAGCATTTTTTGTGTGAATTTTTAGTTTTGATTAAGCCACCCACTATCCCATTCTTTTCCCTACCCTCACACTACCACCCTTGTTTAATTCATTAGCTCATCTTCTTTCATTTCACATGTACTCTACTATTCCTTCATTTTTTCTTTTTTTTTTTAAATTGATATGAGATGGTAGGCTTCCACTTTTTTAAATACACCTTCCTTTGGGTTACCCTTCCTTCCACCACTTGAGTTTCCTCATTCTCTGGCATGCCTCCCCACTTAGGCTTTCCCCCACCAGTATTCTACCTCTCAACTTTCATTTTATCCATAATCTTCTATTCCTATTCTCCAAATACTGCCTTAGAAGCCCTTTTCTAGTTTCCTGGCTTTTATATGTGCCTCAGGTTAAACAAACAAAAGATCTGAAGTTAGAATCTACATATGAAAGAGAATACATAGCTTTTCTTTTCTATGCCCCAGGTACCTCATGCTATAATTTTTTTTTCAGTTCCATCCATTTCCCTACAGATTTCTTTTTGCTTTATAGTTGATTAATATTACATTGTGAATATGTACCATATTTTTATTCATTTATCTGCTGATGGCCATCTAGGTTAATTCCATTTCTTAGCTATTGCAATAGTGAACATGAAGTGTCTCTGTAGTAGGATACAAAACCCTTTGGGTATACACCCAGCAGTGGTATAGCTGGGACATAACATAGCTCTGTTTCCAGTTCCTTGAGAAACTTTCAGACTAATTTCCAAAGTGGCTGTACTAGTTTACCCTTCCACCAATGCATATTAAGATTCTTTACCCCCTCTATCTGGCCAGTATTTGTTATCATTCCTTTTCCTGATCTTAATGGGAATGCTTTGAGATTTTCTCCACTTAATATGATGTTGGCTCTAGGTTTGTCTTTATATAGTCTTTACTATACTACATTGACCTATATTTTCTTCATCCCTAGCTGATCCATAACTTTTACCATGAAAGTATGTTAAGTTTTGTCAAATGTTTGTTCTATGTCTCTTGAGATGATCATGTGATTTCTATCTTTTTCTCAATTAATATGATGGATTACATGTTTGATTTTTGTGTGTTAAGCATCTGTGCATTGTTAAGTTGGTCCTGATTCACCATGAATGTTTGGATGGTTTACACCACCCTCCAGCCCCCCCCCCCCCCCGATTTTGCTGAGTATATACTTTATCAAATGAGAGAGTTAAGACAGGCCTTTGCAGAGTTCCGCAAATCATTTTTAAATAACTGACCCTGAATGCCTAATGGAAATGCCTGAATTTGCAGTAAGTTGAGCAGGAATGTAAGTATGACTTGCATTTGAAGCAAAAACAGACTTGCCAAAAAGCAGTTAATTGTGCAGTTAAAATGCTTTCATTGGTTTTAATCAAAATTATACCTCAGTATACCCAGCTATTGGCACAACAGAACAAAGGAACATTTATGCTTCCTGTGTTTGAAAAAGAAATGATAAATCAACTAGCTTGCAAATGTCTTCATACCATTTCTCTCTCTCTCTCTCTCTCTCTCTCTCTCTCTCTCTCTCTCTCTCTCTCTCTCTCTCTCTCTGTGTGTGTGTGTGTGTGTGTGTGTGTGTGTGTGTGTTATGATTGCATCTCAACTTTGGAAGACATCTCTGCACAGAACTGTGACAGCCTCACCACTCTGCCCCGCCCCTGGGTGGTTGGGAATGTTCTGAACACTTGTTTCAAGGGTTTTCACATCAATTTATCATCAGTAGTACTGTTTTGACAATGTATATACTGCTTTTCCTCTCTTGTGCCTTTTCTCTATTCTTTCCATGCTTTTTATACATTTCAAATAAACTGCATTCCCTAGAGTCTTTTTATTCTAGAGAATTTTTCTGAAAGAACCAAAACTAGAGAATTTTCTTTACTAAGATTGAATGAGATCAGTAATGGAAGGTACACACACACACACACACACACACACACACACACACACACACGGAGGGGGAGAGAGAGACAGAGACAGAGAGACAGAGACAGAGAGAGATACTGCATTATAATAGAAACATCCTAAGCAAGAAATGACTGAGCATAATTATGAAAAATGTTTAATATAGAAACCCAAAGAGGTTTCGAAAACTGCCTGAAATCAACAATAAAATGGAAGCTATATAATGTGAATGAGAGAACCAAATCATGCAGGATACACACACACACACACACACACACACACACACGCACGCACGCACGCACGCACGTATGCACGCACACAGAGGGGTTATATGTTACATTACATTGAAATAGAAATATCCAAGCAAGAAATGACTGAGCATAATTATGAAAAATGTTTTAATATTGAAACCCAAAGGGAATTTTTAAACTGCCTAAAAGCAACAACAAAATCAAAACTGTTTAATGTGAATTGTCAACTATAAGGAGGTAGCAGATTATGAGGGTATAAAGAAAACAAAAAGAGAATTCACTGAAATAAAGATAGATTGTACATTTAATAAAAAATCTTTAGCAGAAAAATAATCAACCATGTGGCATTCAAACTTAAAAAACATCATCTAGATGGCAGAAAAAATAAAGAAGAGTGAAAGAGATTAGAAGATAAAAATTAGAAATTAATTTTACTGATTCTTACAATATATCCCAGTTTGGGCTCCAGTTTCATAGGCATGCAAGCGGCTCACCACTGGAAATCTCCTTGTGACACACTGACTCTCCCAATTCTGTATTTATCAGTTTTCCTTCAGTGCTACATATCTAAATGTGCTCTCTGGCTTTCCTAGTATGTCATATTTCATTAGATTGTTTCATTTTAAATTATCTGCTATTTTTGCTTTTATATGATGAGAAAAGAGACTATATATATATATATATATATATATTCTCATTTCTGAACTGTTCTCTCTCCTATGACCAGAAAGATTCCATAGTAAATTATTGTGGAGGGGATGCTTGAGTGAATAAATGAACAAATGAATGACTATCTTAGGCAAATTAGCTAGTCTGAAAGAGAAAATATTTAAATCAACAATCAAGGACATTTTCTCTGTGAGGGAAAAAGAAAGCCACTGTGTGTTGACATAACAAGACAGAATTCTGCAGTGTTGTCCGGAAATTGGCGACTGAGGACTTGAGGTGAGCGCAAGAGCAGTTAAACTGAGAAGCGAGGACAGTATGAACTCCACTGGGAAGACCCAAAGGAGTGGGAAGATACTGATACAGGTAACAATATGAACAAGTCTCAGAAATACTTATGCTAGTAAAAGAAGTTGTATAAAAGATAATAATTATATGAATAAATTTGTGTGAAATTACAGAAAGGTCAAACATAAAATAACAATTTACTCTCTAGAAAGGTTGTGACTAAATGTTTTAAAATCAAATGACCAATTAAAGTATCAATATATTTTTATCTCAAAGAGGCAAATTCAGTCTCTTTGTCCCATATGTTTTTCTCTATGTATGTTCTATACCTATGAATCCAATTAAATGAAGTTCAATCATATTCAGAAAAAGTTATAATAAAAAATATAAGAAATTTAAAAAACATTCAGAAAGTATTATCTCTCTGCAGAACACTTATGGATATTTTTGCATATTATTTCCTAAGCAATATGGTATAGCATCTCTTTATACAGAATTCATGCTGCATTAGCTACTCTACATTACATGTGATTAGACCCTTTAAGTGGAATTTTATATGTAACCACTCCATTATTTTATACAAAGGGCTTGAATGAATGTTTGCAGGCTTTGTTAACAGCAGCAGTTTCCAGAATCAACTCCAAGTAGTTGCAAAAAATTAAAAAAAAAAAGGTATCATTTGCATTTTATTGCTTCACAGCAAAAGATCCCCAGATGCCAGACATGGAAGTACAGGACTGATATGTTTAGTCTTGCTTTGGCTGTATCTTTCCTGGCTCCCTTCCAATTCCTTCATTTTTGGTTGAAAATGTTTATTCTGGGCCATTGCGTATTGTAATACTTTTTTCAAGCCCACAGTTACCATGAGTCTCAGAAGAGACTTTTTGCTTTTGAACAGTGCTGGGACTGTTCAATATTGTAATTTTAGAGACTGACTAAATGTGTTTTTCATATGATATGAAAATAGGACTTAAAGATAGACAGTGGAATTTTATGATTTGAAATGATGTGCTTGAGTAGCAAATTGACAAGTAATGGTGTTGTGATGATTAATTGTTATCTTCTACTTTACTGGTAAAAACATGTACCTGGATGTGTTTAGGAGGGTAGTTCCAGAAAGGACTGATTGGACAGAGAAGACTCACATTAAAAATCAGTAGCACTGTACTGGGGACTGCAGGCAAAGACTAAATCAGAGACCAGCAGTGGATCACCAGCATTCGTTGCCATCTACTTTCTGATTGTGGATGAACAGTGGGTCCCTGCCATCCATTTTCACCACTATGTGTTCTCTGCCACAATGGAACTGTATTTCCTCAGTCAGCAAGCCAAAATCAACGTTGAAAATTGCTTCTCATGAGGTATTGGGTCACATCAATGAGAATAGCGGCTGAAGTACTATGGTATTCTGGTTTATTTTCCTTCAGGTACAGACACGGGAATGGAATGGGTGGATCACATGGTAATTCTACTTTTAGTATTTTTAAGAACCTCCATAGTGATTTCCATAATGTTTGCATATGTTTACATTTCTGCCAGCAGCACTGAAGCTTCCTTTTTTCCTACATCTTCACCAGCATTTCTTGTCACTTGTTTTCTTGCTGATAGCCTTTCTGATGGCAGTGAGACAGATTCTCAATGTAGTTTGATGTGGCAAGTGCTTTTGCATACTGAGCCATCTTCGTAGCCCCTCAGTTTGATTTTAATTTGCATTTCCCTGACAACTAAAGATGATAAACATTTTTCTTCATGTATTTTTGTTTGTATTCACATTTCTTCTTTTAAAAACCATTCCCAGTATTTTTTCTGTCTATTGATTGGATGATTTTGATTTGGAGTGTTTTATTTGGAGTGTATTTATTAATACAAATTCTAGTTATTAGTCTTCTATCAGATATATACATGGTAAAAATTTTCTCTCATTTTGCATACTATCTCTTCAGTTTTCTATGAAGTCTGAACCCCATTGATTAATTCTTTCAAGTATTTCTTGAGCTATTAAAGTCTTTTTCAAAAAGTCCTTGCTAACAAACCGGTTTTTTTTTAGGTGTTTTTAATTATGTTTTCCTTTGCTAAGCTCAAAATTTCACGCCTTACATTAAGATTGATTAGTTTTGAATTGAATTTTTTTCAGGGTGAAAGGTCAGGATCTAGTTTCACTCTTCTACATGTGGATATCAGTTTTTCCCAACACTGATTGTTGAAGAGGCTATCTGTTCTCCAATGCATGTTTTTAAAATTCTTATAAAATATTAGTAGGCTAGGCATCCTGTGAGCTGGCCCAATCAGACAAGTTTAGGAAGCTATTTGCTATAGAAGATGGAAACCATTACAGAAAAAAAAATACAATTGGTCAAAATGCAGAGAACAGCTGGCTCTGTGGGGCCCAACCACAACTGATTCATCTACAATATACGTCTGTGCCTAAGATTCTGGGGACTTCTCAAATGAGGTCCAGAAGACTGTAAGATTCAGTGGACCAGGAAGTCTTTCTTAAGGTTGCGTTTTTTCTAGATATATAACTGGGAAGCCACACTCATAAAATCTCAACAATATGGGCACCTAAACAAAACCTGAATAATGGCATGCCAGTGTTGTTGGTGGGGGAAATCTAATGGAGCAAATGAAAATGAAAAGCTCTGTAAATGAAAAGCTGCAGGCAATTAATGACTGTTGAGACAGGGAGAATTAGTTTTATTCAGGGATGACCCCCCAAGTTGTTTATTTAATACCAAGTGGTCAATCATAAAGTGTATAAAGTGTCCATACGAGCAACCTTAAATGGACTCAACAGGATATATATATATATATATATATATATATATATATGTATATATATACATATATATGTATATATAGTATATACTTGTATATATATGCATATATGTGTGTGTATTATTTACAATATGTAGCATACTTACAATATGTAACAATAATAATTACAGAATAAGAGGTCATAAAGAGGGAGTAGGAAAGCATGGGATGGGTTAGAAAGAACTGGGTGCTCGCGGTGAATGCTTTTAATCCCAGTACGTGGATGGGAGGCAGAGGTAGGCAGATCTCATCTTTCCAAAGAGGGTGAGCCACTGACTGTGGAGTCCTTCATTTTCTTTTCTATATGAGCTTCTTAACATGTCTGTGCCCATCTCACCAGAGATTGACTAATGCTTGTGCAGTCATCTCCCATCCATAATCTGTAGGTGAGTATCCTCAAGACACCTGAATGTTGATCATTCTTTGTTCACAGGCTCCCAGCATAGCTTACTATCAAACAATATATCCTTTTTTAAAACGGCATGGGTAGAATGTGTCAAATGCACATCTTTTCCAAAGCTGAATTTTTACACAGGAGTCACTCACACCAAATTCCTAGATTGGATTTAGGGCTTATGAAGAATGTGGGTTTTGCTGTGACCAGGACTTAGTGAAAGTCTCTTTTAAACCAAAGCCACCTGGCTTAGTTGTAGAAGGCTCTGTCTCACTTTCTGCTGCCTAGAAGCCTGGGGCACTGGCTTTATGTTTTACTGCTTAGCTTTTCTGTGTCTCCAGGGTTTTTAGCTAGATCCTAGGATCTCTTTTGTGTGTGGTTTTTGTATTTTTAATTCTCTTCCTCTCTTTCTCTTTTTGGTATGTAGTCTATCCTTTGTTTCCTTGGCTTCTCTCAATCCTGGTATTACAAGGGTGGCTATTACTAATCTGCCATCTTGGCATACCACTGAGGTTAACAAAACTGAAAAATATCGTGAAGCAATCTTAGAATCTCTAGGGCATGATGTTATAGAGCATGATGAGTAAAAATGTAGTTAAATACAAAGCCTAAATTTTAATAGTTGTAATAAATATACTTATGTTTAAAAACACTTGTAAAAATTAAACATTTGTTATTCGTGCATTGCATTCAAAACAAATCAGTGTTGAGGGATCATTTCCTACCATAAACTGTTGTCATGTGATACTGCATAGTCTTAAGTGGTTACATGGATTGTAGATAAGGTGTTTGTCCACTATTCTTGCTTATTCACACTGCATTTTCAAGGTGCCAGAAGCACCAGAGCAACCATTGTAAGTGTGTGGGGACTGTTTTCCATATTAGTTTGACCTTAGAAAACTGTTTTGACTAACACTTGTTAAAATGTTGTGAAAACCTCTCTGAAATAAAACATTTCACAGAGACCAGAAAGATGTTATAAAAGAATAGCAGTGCTTAATTATTTATTCTCTCTTTGAGCAATCCGAGGTTATTTAATTCTTGTAGCAGTAGTTAAGATAAATGTGTGATAGGCAAATGTTTACATACTGTGTTTCAATAATGGGGCAAAACTTTGCTTTTGTTATTTATAGTTAGTATATGAGTCCTATAAGTGAGAATTTCGTGATATCTCTCATGGGTTTATCCAGTCCAATATGTTCATTAGTTAATCCCTGTGGCTTATTCTACTCAGGTGAGTGAGTGAGAAGGTACTTAACTCATTTTCACACACAACACAGATATAGGGAATGGTCATCTGTCAGTTCTATTGTGGCCATTACTTATAGCTGTGACTTGCACAGATGAAACTGTCCTCTGGTTCTGGCATGAACTTGTTTGTCACATCCATTCACATCATTGCCAAAATTTTCAGACTTCATGTTCGACTATTGCTTCTGAGTTCCAATCAGTCACATGAGAGTGTGAGAGCATCTGGCTGGCTCTACATTGAGCCCTACGGCAGGAGCTTAACCTAGCCTGGCGCTGGAGAGGTAACTTTATTGTTGGTGCTTATTGGCTTCCTGTTAGCAAATTTATTGTCAGTTATTTTGAACTACAGGGAACAAGAATTAGGAGCTTTTCCTCTTTCACAAGCTCTTAAACATCTCGTACAAATTGGTGACTCACTCCCTAAAGCTACTGGCCCCAATGCCTTTCTTTAGTGCAGAATTCAGTCATGTCAAAGACCTTCATGTATTTACTCCACTGTAAACTCTTCATGGTATTTATACAATTAAGGCAGATTAATCATAGTATTCTTTATGAAATTTCAAAGTATTTTTTTGTCCTGAACTTTTGTCACATAGCAATAGGAATCTTTTTTTGAGAAAGCTTAATTTCTTAAACTAGAATTAAAATTTCCTATTTTATAATAATTATATACGTGTATGCCGTGTGTGTGTGTGTGTGTGTGTGTGTGTGTGTGTGTGTGCCCAAACATACCAAGCATTATTGTTGTATTGAAAAGGTATAAATTTAGGGAGGCCAAAGGCTGCTGTAGTTTCACAGGGTGAAAAGAAGGTTCTAGCACTGCAGTGAACATCTTTCGACCTTCCCTGACAGACACTTCACTTCAGGTCATCCTCTTGTCATCAGACCTTAGAACTGTGCCCTGTGACAACCCCAGAGAAGTCTTAGAAAGCCATCCAGTGATGCCCCAGAATCGTGCTCCATGAGGACCAGAGAGCTTTTTACGTTAAATTGCCACATAAGCACTAGTTCTCAAAGCTGCTTCAGAACAGCGTCACTCAGCCATTTAGGAACTGGGTCACTCTATCACCTGTGAACTCTCCCACATGGGTTTCCAGAGTTGTGTCACATCTTCACATGTACTGTTTTAAAACTGTCACAATTGTGTCACATTTTCTTCTCTTGACCTTGTCGCAAGGCCAAGCGCAGTACAGTCTAACATCATTGTCTGTAGAAACAAGAAAGCTGTGAATGCTGATAACTGTGATGGTTAATTGTCAACTTGATAAGATTTGGAATTGCAGGAGACTAACTTCAGGGAAAGACTATGAGGGATTATCTTAATTGGGTTAATTGAGATAGGCAGCCCTCTTCCTTGGGCTTGGGTCCTAGGCTCCATAAAAGGAGAAAGCTAGCTGAGCTCTGGCATTGATGTCCCTCTGATGTTCCTTGGCTATGGATGCAATGTGACCACCTGCCTCAAGTTCATGCCACCTTGATTTCCCCACCATTATTAATAGAGCCCCACAACTGTGAGCCCAAATAAACCCTTTCTCCCTTAAGTTGCTTCTGTCAGAGTATCTTATCCTGAAAAAACTAATACCCAGGCTGACACATTAGCTTAGTGAGAGCCAAGCTCTATCAGCAAAGAAGAAAGGGAGACAACGGGCAATTATTGAGTAGGTGCCTAGGCTAGCATTGTCTCTTACTGCATGTGCAGGCATGTGTCTATGTGTGATTCTATCTGTGTGTAAGGTTAACAGACAGAGCAACTTAGGGAAGCAAAGTATCTAAAGCTTTGGAGAGTTAATTCTGCCATAGCTGATATGCTAAATCATCATCAAGAGGAGAATGGATTTGCTGAAAGAGCGAGAGAGGTGTTTACTAGTGTTTAGAAACAACCAGGTATCTATTAATTGTTTTCTATGTTCCGACATCTCTATGCTCAGATGGACTTCAAATGCTATCAGAAGAAAACATCCTTTGAGCTGTTTTGAACTCAATGGAGAACTCCAAGAGGTGATTCATGAGTCTTGGCTTCATTCCTTCTAACATGGTAACAGTAACATTCCTTCATTTTGCTTGGCAGTGAACAGAGCAAATGGGACATGTGAACGGTCACATAGCTCTTTTGAAGTGCTGAATGACACCACAAATTCCTCTTAATTTTAAATTGTTTTGTTGTTGTTGAGGGCTGGGATATTAGCACAGAAATTATGAAGGGTTATCCATATGAAGTGGGATCATGTCAGTGGCAGAAAGTGGGAGGAAAAAAACAACAACAACAGCTTGTTACCAGAGCAACATCTCAATGATAGCTGAAGGCAACACTCAGAACACAGCATCTGCTTGGCTGGGGCTGAAGCTGGTAAATCACAGTGTCCTTAACCTTGTTTTTAAAAACCCAGTGTTTTAATTGAAATGACTAGTCATGTGCATTTCTTGTGATGCTTCCTATTTAATTGACCTATCTGGAATTCTGATTTAATTAAAATTTGTTTCTTCAATGCTTCAACTCATTTATCTTTTAACTGAGTTTTCAGTATTTACATAAAACCTTAGGAGAATCATGTGCTATGGGTTGTGGATAAGATGAAATAACACACACACACACACACACACACACACACACACACACACACACACACACACACTACAGACCACTACAGACACATCCAAGGACTATAAAGAGGGCATTGCAGATGTTTATTGGCAGGGTTAAGTAAGTCAAGATACCGTTGAAATGGCTGCAAAAGTCTCTTCCTAATGCTGACGGCAGGGACAGTGTTGATGGAGCATGGAGGCTAAGTGTTGCCTGCAGCTTCCCAACAGCCAGTGCTTTTGCAAGGCAGCTGAGTAGAGTCTGAGCAAATTACAAAACAGCGCTCTGCAAGGAGCAGGGACCGGCCTCCCTCCCACTGCCGAATGCCAGGCTGCAGCACCCACCGTGCTCCCCTTCATTTGTCTTCGATGACAGCCCGACTCTCAAAAGTGTCACTAATAAGCCCGTTCCCAATTAGCTGTGGAGGATTTTCAGGGCTCTTGGCAACATGCCCACAGCTTCTGGGGGTTGTTGCTGCCTACAAACGCAGGATCGTTTCTGCTTTGCACGACTTAAAGGCGAGAGCTGCTGGGAAGGCAATGCTGCCGTTTCATTATTTCCTGCTCGCAGGAGAACAGAACACATTGCTTTTAATGCTCAAATATGTCATTTGAGGGGGAAAAGAAGTAAGTCTTCCTGCCTGAACCTGAACCGTTCCTTTTTTTTTTACTCTGTACAACTGTGTGCACACATCCACAGCCCACAATGCTCTTACAGATGAGTCCTCAGAAAATCCTACATAGCAATTTGGGGACAGCAGGGTGTAATAAAGTTAAGGGTTTGGAATGAGACTGCACGAAAGGCAGAATCAGGGCCTGCCACTTAGCTGCCATTGAAACCGTTGACAGTAGGTCAACTCTTGAGGTGCCTTTGTGTTTGACCTGAGCTCCAAGGAGAAGGGCAGTTTCATTTGGGCCCTTTTGTAGGGGTCATAGCAGGCTGCCTCTCTCCTCTTTCGTAAGCCACATTGCTGCTAGATAGTTAATCATGGTTTGTGTCTGTGTTTAGAATGTTCATAGGGCAAAGAAAATCCCTTGGTCCTGTTGAAGGTCCTTGTGCATTGCTTGTTCAGCATCCATGCCTCTAAATGTAAGATGGAATCTTGTTTGCAGAGACAGGCTCTGAAAGTACCCTGGTCCTCCCTGCCAGTGAATCTCACAGGGTTCATAGTACTCACACAGAACACATACATAGTAGGCACTGTTGTTGGTGTTTCACAGACAATGTAGTTTCATGTGACCCAACTGCAGGCAAATCCAGTTTGCTCCATTTCTCAAACTCTTGATATTGTAATGTGCATCATACATCTATAACCCTACATCAGCTTTTAGGGATGGTATCCCAAGACATTGGATATGGAAAGACTTTATAACCTTCCTTAGCCTACTTAAAGTAAACAAAGATGTGAGCTCTACAAAGAGAAATGTGTAAACTCTTATCAAGGAGTTTCTTATTTCTAAATAATAAGGAATTATTCTTATTTCTAAGCTGAGTAACTCTTATTCAGCTTAGAAAGCAGTCAGTGTGTTGAGGGCCTTTACTGTTGCTTCCCTGGTAAGTTCTCAACAATTAATACTCAGTGTTGTTGTTGCTGCTCATGGTTGAGTACACGCAGATGGAAAAGACTGCAATAGCTCCATGTGATGCTTGAGTACCACTGTGTGTCTCCAGGCATTTAACTCTTCACTGTGAAGTCCACTTGCAGTACTAGTATCCACTATTTGTTTCATTCACAATCCTCAAGGCCTTACAGTCTTCCTAAGGGCTGATGAATTCCAGAAGGGCTGCTGTCCAATTTGACAGGCCTTAACTTCAAGGCAACCTAGTGTGAGTTCACCTTTGTCTACTTCCGGTTGACTGATACTTTATTTGCATCACCTCATCCTTGGAATAGATAATAGAATTCTGTTTGCTTTTAAAAACAAAACAAAACATAGATAGCTTTGTCTTATTCTAATGTTTTCTGCAGAAAACAAAGCCTAAAATGTATCCTAGAACAGGAAATATAAAAAAATGACTTTTTTCACTTTTCTTTCAATCTTATATACTAAATCTCAGTTTTCACTTCATAAAGCATCACTTCAAAAGACATTTACTTCTTTTTCCAAAGAGATGATCATTAGAATAAATTAGGAAAGAATTGTGACCTACATAGGTTTATCAATGAATAGAGGCTTTTAGATATGTGTAGGTATAGTTATGGTGCCAGGCTAAATTCAGATACTCCAGAAGTGATGAGGAGGAAGAGCAAGGTTGATGTTGATCATGAAGATGAGATAAAGGAAAAGAGAGAAGAGAGGTAAAGAGACAAAAAGGGTGTGTGTGTGCATGCAGAGAGCATTTACTTACAAAGATCAGGACATATTCCATGAAGAAAAAAGTGATATTTGGACCAAGCTTTGGAAGGTTGGTTTTGTGGGGGAAGAGAACCAACATATAAGGAAGAAATCTGGTGGGTTTTGATGACATGAGAGGAGCTGATGCTATTGAAAGGCAATGCATACAATGCAATGTAGGTCAATGGGGTCATGGCTGCCTGCTGAGGGCTTCATGGTCACATGAATACAGCATGATGTATTTTAGACAGTATTGGGGTTCTGAGTATAGCAGCCCAGGGAAGAAAGAAAAAAGAATGAGTGCTGTAGATATTGTTCTATATAAACAAAATGCTGATTGGCCAGTAGCCGGGCAGGAAGTATAGGCAGGACAAGCAGAGAAGAGAATTGTGGGAACAGGAAGGCTGAGGAGGAGATGCCAGCCCACCGTGCAGGGAGCAGGATGTAACAGGCACACAGGTAAAACCACAGAATACGTGACAACATATAGATTAACAGAAATGAGCTGAGTTTAAGTGTAAGAGCTAGTCAGTGGTAGGCCTGCGCTAATGGCCAAGCAGTTTTAAATAATATTAGCCTGTGTGTGTTTATTTGGGTCTGAGTGGCTGTGGGCAGGGGTGGGACTGGAGATAACTACAGCTACAAATGAGGAGCTGGGGTCCCAGATTTTCCTTTTAATAAGCACCACCAGGGACACAAGAGGGTATGAAGTGACATTAGCTAGTGTGAGGAAACCTTTTAAAGATTTGGAAACATTTAAACCGTGGGCAGTTGTATAAATGAGAGAGCAGGAATGGGGCCCAGGCTCCACAGCCCTTTCCCTTGTGGGGGAGGAAGGAGGTGGGCTGGTGACAAAGCTCTCTTGGCAACATAGAGAATGCCATTGTTCAAATGAAAGTTGAATACATAGAAACAACGACAAAAACTAGACGTGGTTCTAGAGTAATGTTACTGCTCCAGGAGTGAAATTACTTTCGTTCTTTCTTTTATATTCAGCTGCTCACATCAGCAATGCAGTTACCTCTCTTCACAATTAAGAGAGGACTGTGTTATTTTACAGTTGTTTATCAATTGTTTCCCTCTGCTGAGTATTCCACAAGAAAACTTACATCAGATGAATAATTACATATCTCCATGCTTGATAGAAATTTCTAAATCTCCTTCATACAAGCAATTTCAAGATTGACTGCAATTTTATTTAGAGTACAAGTGATATTCTATATGGTCACAACATTTCCATATGTATTGACCAGAATTTCATTAATAGATTAGAGGAAATACCATGTTCATGTGCTTTTCTCCCTGAAGTAGTACTTTCTGGACTCGATGAATCACAATGTCATTCTTATGAGGACTGAGTAGGCAAAGACTTCTGCTTACAGATAGGGCAGTTAAAACACTGCATGATCAAGGATGAGCCTTTTGCAAACTAAAATCAACTCCTCCCTATAAATTGAGATGAGTATTCAAATTCCTCACTATGTCACATCCTATTGCCTTAGGAACAGGTACAGCTGTGAAGAATGTTCACATTGAATTGGCTCCAGAATTCACTGGGGGGAATGGATTTTCAGTTTCCCAGGGACTTGCAGCACAGAGTGGGAGGTTGGCACGAATATGCGGTTGAGCATCCTGCTCTCACTCCTCTCTGCCACCTGGGCCCACCATGACACCTCCCGTGTGGGATTTCTTTCACAGCCAGAAGACTCCCTTTGCCTTCTCTGCCTCTCCTATATCCCATCTGTAAATTGAAACAAACAGGTTTGGAAGAAGTTTCATTTGCTAAATACAACTACTTTTCTTTTTTTCCTGTAATCCTGCCTACTTCACTTAAAAAAAAAAAAAAGAAAGAAAAGAAAAAGAAAAAGAAAAACCCTGGACAGCTGTAAGCTGTTACCCAAATACATGCAATCCAAACATTGTTAAGGTTACTGTCCTCGACTCCAACTGACTTAAAAAATGTCCCTATGAAATTTGTTCAGCTCATGCCTCAGACAGAGCACTGTGCTGCATGCTCATTCAATAAGGGTGAATTTGGTATTGCTGGGGCAGATTATCAGTCACCTCAAACACCCTTGGTTGTTTCCATTCACTTTATAGCCTGCCATAAAGTGAACTTTATGAAAGTGATCTTTCAAGCCAACTCACATAGATTAACTAGAGTCTTAAAGCATCATTTCATGGAACCATCATTTGCACATCATATTAGAATATATTTTGTAATTCCCCTCCCTAACTAAAGAAATTAAATTAATCACAAAGCTTTATCCTTAAATCGCTAAGACCATATCTTATTCTTAGAAGACACTATGATAGTTCCATTTTTGTTTGTTTAAGAACTGATTTGCGATGAATGCTATTCAGGAAATAATATTCCAAGAATTATTGTATGGATTATAACAATTTCCTTGTGTGATAATTCCTCTCAACATTTTGATTATATGTATTGAAGTTGTACAACATGTTGTTTTCATATTCACATTGTCCTAGTTTGTAGCCTGTTGCTGCAATAAAACACTGGCCTAAAGCAGCTTAGTGAGAAAAGGGTTGATTTGGCCTATGAGTTCTGATTACAGTCTATTACTGGGGGAAGTCAAGGCAAAAACTCAAGAACTGTCATCTGGTAAGAGATGACTTCAACTGAGAAAATGTCTCCACCAGAATAACCCAGAGGCAAGTCAGTGTGGGCATTTTCTTTATTAGCGATTGATATGGGAGAGCTCCGCCCACTGAAGGTAGTGTCAAACTGGGCAGGTGGTCCTGGGCTGTATATAAAAAAAAAATTCAGCCTGAACAAGCCATGGAGCCAGTAAGCATCATTTCTCCTTGGTCTCCACTTCAGTTCCTGCCTTCAGGTTCCTGTCTTGAGTTTCTGCACCAGCTACTCTGAAAGATGAACAGTGACAATCAACTATCTCTTTCCCGGATTGCTTTTGGACAGTTTTCTATCACAGTAATGGAAATCAAACTCAGACAGTATCCACTTTGAGCTTACTTGGGGAAATCTATTTGTAATCTCACATTCAGACTTTAAGAGTCATTCTTTGGCAATGCTTCCAGATATAAACATTAATCAAGGGGTGCAAGAGTCACTAGAAGGCTTTGGGGGAGACTAAAAGCCCAGGTTTTATTGGCCAACCTCAATGTAGATTTCCATAGACCCTGGAAGGTCAGTGACAATGTCTAATAAAGCCTTAGATATTACTAAGAGATGTCCACAGGGCATTTGGGGTCATGAGTAAAGTCCCTGGGTTACTGATGGATACATGAGGAATGTAGTTGATTGGCAAAATCAGCATGTTCCCTTTTAGTAATTTTAGTGAGTTAGAAGTAGTAGGTTAGAAATGTGATGAAAAAATTACTAGCAAACTCTGAAAGAGCTAGACTAAACAAATAAAACACAAAATGTCCCCCTTTTTATCATCATAAAGAAGTTACAGGTTTTCAAATAAAAATTTGATTTCTATGTTCCATATTTAATATGGATTAAACATTTTTTCAGAAAATATCCACTAGACAGTTCTCATGCTCATTTTGCAATGTTTTAAAATTTTAAATCAGTTTTTATTAAAACAATCTATCCAACAATAATTAAAAAAAAAACAATTGCCTTCTGGCTCATTCCTTTTTAATGTTAGATCTATTGCTTTGGACAAACAAGTTTTTTACCATTTTTGATTCATTATCACTTTTCTGGATCTTATCTTTGAAATTTAAAATTTGCTTATACCACTGTTTCTTGGTTGGTCCCTTGAGATTTCTTGTTTTGACAAATGAGGATGTAGCAGGAATCTTAGAAAGTCTTATTAATAAAATCAAACCTGAAGCCAGGTATTGGGGTGAATACTAGAAGATCAGAGAAGCAGAACAAACCACAGCTTCCTCACCTTGCCAGTTCCTCAGCTGATCCTGTTTTTCTTAGACTGGAAGCTTCTGAGTCCTCATCCAGAATGAATCTCAGCTGAACTGCTGCTCCAAAGCCTGAAAGCTTAACTAGCCAAATGCTTCTAGTTTCTGGTCTCCACGCCTTATATATTTTTCTGTTTTTGTCATCACTCCCTGGGATTAAAGGCTCACTTCTTGGGATTAAAGGCGTGTGTCACCATGCCTGGCTGTTTCCAATGTTGCCTTGAACTCACGGAGATCCAGAGGGATTTCTGTCTCTGGAATGCTAGGATTAAAGGTGTGAGTGCCACCATTTTCTAGGCTTTGTGTCTAGTGGTTGTTCTGTCTCTGACCCCAGATAAGTTTATTAGGGTGCATAATATTTTGGGGAACACAATACCACCACATTTCCCTTTATTTTGTCTAAAATTTAAAAAAGCTTATAAATAATACAAGAAAAACTATCCAATAAGTATATACAATATATACAGTCAAAAATTACATTAACAATGTCTAGTCCATTAACATTTGGCAGATTCAGACAAAAAATTCTGTTTTATTTGTTAACAATGTCTACTCCAGTAGCATTTAATAAACTCAGACAAAAATTTTTTCATTACTTATCCTATTTAAAACAAGTAGTTCCTTTTTAAATGTAGATTCAAAATTTGACCTTTTTATCTTATCATATTCATATTCTCTCTTTTTTCTATTCATAAAAGTTTCAATAATCTACCTTTTGTCATTTTTATATCTTCCCCTTTTTCTTTTTAGAGTAGATGCAATATCTACCCATTTATCCTATTATTTCTTTATCTTTTTTTCTCAGAGTAGAGTTAATGTTCTACCTCATATCTATATTCTCTTCTTTCTTTTTCCTTTTTTTAAAAAAACAAAACCTCTGAATCTAATCTCCATGTTCAGCTTTTTCCTGACCATTAACAACTAACAACTTTTAACCAACTATTGTAAGCAATGACAATATCCAAATCTCATTAAATAATCGAAAACCTACCATGCCACCTCTTGGGAATTTTTATCTTATCTTTGAGAATATCTGACGTGTACACTATGTAATTTCATCATATTTACCTCAACTTCTCTCCCTAATTCCTTGCAGATCTATACCCACACCCCTCCAACCCATCTTAACTTCATTTTCTTTTATTTTCATAGCCCAGGGAGTCCAATGTGTATTATCCATAAATTCACTAGAGAACAGTCAACTTCCTAGGCACCATACCTCTTCCTCCCCTAGTAGTCAACAGCTGTTAATAGGTTATTGGCTAGGGGTAGGGATTTATGAGTGCTTCTCTACTCCATGCTGAGATATTTACTGGCTAGATCTTGTGCAAGACTTATTCAGGCATCCTCAGCTGCCTTGAGTTAATGAGTACATTGGTTCTGTCATGTCCCAAAGACATTGTTTCACAATGATTCTTCCCAACCTTTGGTCCCTACAGTATTTCTGCTCTCTTTTCCATGTTTCCTAAGTCTTGCGGAGAGGGGATACGGTAGAAATGTTGAATTTAGAGCCGAGAACTCCATGGACACTTATTTTCCTTGCTTTGACTAGCTGTAAGTTTTTATATTAGTCATTGTTCACTGCACAGAAAACTTCTCTGATAAGTTCTGAGACTGGCAGTAAACTATGGGTATGTGAATTTGCATTTAGAAGAAAGTTTGTTACTATGTTCGTTTAGCAAAATAATAGTAATAAGACAACCCTTGAGCACTTTGAGCTCCCTAGTCTCGGACCCTTGGCCAGATGTACAGTCCGAGGCATACATCACCATGTGTGGAGAAGGCCTTAGATCCAATAAAACAGTTGCTTACAACTATAACCCTTGTGCCACTATTGCACCCAAGGGCATATCTTACCAGGCAGGTTATTATCATAGCTCACAGTGTGTTCATAGTAAGGTAAGAAATTTATGAACTTTCTCTTCCAGCAGCCTATATAGTACCTTTTGGTTTATGAACACTAGCCAACAGCTTTCTGGTCAATAACAACTTGATTTTTTTCTGTGCCCTGTGAACAAAATATGTGGGCTCTTCATTAATAGAATATTACTATTAAGTTCTGGTGGACAATAGCTTGTATTATATTTGGGACCTCTGGAACAGCCAGCCCTGTGACCAACAACTTGAGGGGAGGTATGCCATACTTAACAATGTACTTTTTATTCAGTAACACACCACTTCTGGGAGGAGCATTAGCCCTTGTGTAGGGTAATGCTAATTAATTATTTAATATGTCTACATATATAATATTTATATACTGATGGTTTGTAAACTATTAGGTTTCTATATGGCTTTTCAAAAAATCCTTATTTTTCATTATCTGCTCCCCTCATCATTGCTACTTTCCTACCCTCACATCCCACTGTGTGCTTACAAGTTTTTGTAGCTTAGATTGACTTCTTTGGATTGGTGCCAATATCCCTTTATCTTGATGCATCCCACTGTTTTGTTCTGCACATCTTCAAGAAACTTCTAATGAAAAAGTATGTATAAGGTAAGAGTTTGTGCATGTTTGAAATTGTCCTTGTTCTTTCCTCCTATGCAAAAAGGAATAGGTACTATTAGCTAATGGCAATTGTTTTAGTAACAGTGATGAACCTTATTTAACACAAATGATCTTACAAAACTCTGTGACAAAGTAATCACAGTAACTTTGTAACCATAATAAAGCAGATTAAAATAGGATCACTCTAAATTAATGCTAGAGCACAGATAATAGTGAATCCACGTGCAAACTACAAGACCATCTAAAACCCCTTCTCTTAGCTCCTATCAGTAGATTTTGCTTTCATACCAACTAAAAAAGCTTTATATCTCTCTATTTCTTTTCTCCTTATTCCTAAATAAAAAGTACACAAAACTATGAATCAATCCCAGTTTTTGACAACACCCAAAATGCTATTCCTTCTTTCTCTCCAAAAATCACTCAACACAAATCTAAATCCTGTCGTGTGAATTCTTCTAATACTGTTTTGCATACTTCCCCATGCCTCCTGTGGGTTGAAGTCTTACTGAAGTAACAATCACTAACCCAACTTACCCAACTGTATATGTACTCCTGTAGTTTTGCTTAGAGAGCGTTAGCACAATGTATTTGTCATCTGGCTGGATATAGAACTGTAGGTTAAAAATTTCACCATCTCAGGGTTTAGGAGGATCACTCCTTATTCTGCTAGGCTTAGACTTCCTGATGAGAAGTCTGGTACCAGTCTTCTTTTGTTTCAAGTGTCCATTTCTTTAAAGCTTGAGGGAAGAAGGGTAACATTGGGTAATATTTATTAAGTACTCATCATATTCTAAGCATTAAATAATATGTTCTTCCTGCCTTAGCATACTTAATCCTTGAAGAAGCCAGATAAGTGAGCACTACCTGAGCTTCATATAAATGAATTAACTATCTCAAGGTCACAGCTAGCTAGTGGCAGGACTGGATTTGAGCCCAGACCTGTCCCACTCTTAATCCCTTGAGTTGCACAATTATGCTAATGATACTTCAAGACTGTCTCAAGAGCATTCTGGCACAAAGATTTACTTATTGAAAAAATGTGAAACTAATGATTAAAATCAGAATTTGAGATTACATATGGGTTTCATTGGCAGGCAATTCTCAACTTGAAATTTCCTCATGTTCAGCTGAATGTAATTCAACCCTGGGAACAGAGAGCCAGTGACAAGTCCAGAGATAATAAAATATGCTGAGTCTCTCTCCACAAAGATAGTAGGAATCTTATCATAAACACCGACTTGGAGAACACTGACTAGCATGGTGGGCCACAAAAATAAACAAACAAACAAAATAAATAAATATAAATAAATTGAATTTTAAAAACCCACAAATTTCATTTGAATTAGCTAAGATTCTCTATTTCTTTTTGTATTTGAAATTTGAATAGTTTCAACAAAATTGTTTGAAAAATGATTAAATAAATGAAACATGATAGCTTATAATGAAAACACAGAGGCCCATATGAGTACAAGTGGAATTGGAAATGACTGTTTCGTCAAAACTTGATCTTTCAAGGGACACTTGCTGCATCTGAAGCTCTCATCAGGATTCCCAGCCGCATATCAGGTGTGGCTGGAGCTCCCTGTGTTTGTACACTGGCCCCAAAACCGAAAAGAAAACCCAAACCCAATAGGATCACACAGAGCTTTAAAACAATGCAACTTTCAACTGTTAGCAACCTGGATTCATCCCATTCTTCCCTTGATGCCCCTTGGTGGACTGTGATTTCTGTGTATCCAGTGATAGAGAAGAACATATTAACATATTAGCTTTGATAAAACCATGCCTCTGTAGAATTAAGCCAGAAGGCTCTTGTAGCACCAGCTTTTGGCAGTGTAATGATCTTCCAGGAATGGTGAGCAGTATTAAACTTGGCTTTACTGTGACCACAAAGAAAAGACACAGGGTTTGGATTTCAGTCCCAGAACAAAGAATATGGACCACTTAAAGTACAATTCACCGTTTAGACTCTAATTGACTTCCTCCGCTGACTTCCTTGAAAACTGTAGAACAGTTTCTACCACCCCGTGTCCTCTCAAGGATTGTTTTAAATGGCTAGTGATGATAGCTCTTCTTGGTCTCCAGAATTGGGTACACTTGGAGGAAGACTTGTATTACATGTATGTTGTGTTTTGTGTGCATGTGTATGAGAAAAGAAACTAGAAGTAGGTGAAGAGTAGAGGGAAAGAGGGAGAGAGAGAGGAAGAGAGAGGCTTTCGAAGCAAAGCTGCTAATTTTGCACATGATTCTAGGCAGGCACCTCAGTTTGTGTTTGCTTGGTCTAATGCACTTGTACAGAATGCCATGGTGGTTGAAGCAAGCAGCAAAGAAGCTTCTTCTCTTCCTGGCAGACAATAAGGAAATTTATATAAGAAGGGGCCAGAACAAGGTATTCCCTAAGGACCCATCCTCAGGATGCTACTTTCTTCAGCTACTTTCTATCACCTACAAAGTGTCAAGAATTTCCTAAAATCACGCTACCAGCTGGGAGTCCACGAGAGACATTCCATGCTTTAGTCATAATGGCTGGCACCCAGGGTGGGAATTTTGAATGAATGAAAAGGATAAAGGATAAAGATCAAGATATCTAGATGAACCCTGATTTGCTCTATTCCTAGCGGTCGAGTAGGTTCCTCCTCGGTGCTAATGAAGGTAGCATTTTCTGCTAATCCTCAACCAAGTGCCCATGCTGATTAACAAAACAAACACATTAGGCAGGTCAATCCACTTCGTTTATATAACACACACTGTAGTGGAGATGCCAAGTTCCTGAAGTCAAGGAGAGGAGGGAACAGCCTAAAACCTACGCCATTCTGATCTGTAGGAGGAAAAACTCACAAGGATTTTTCTCCTCCCAGGAGCAGGAAAAGCAAAAAAAGCACCATCATTACCATTTCTGTGGGATCCTTCAGGTTACTGCAGTACCAGATCTTCTTTTGCTTTCCTGCAGGCATCTTAGGATCTTCAACATGGTTTCCTTGAGTGCAACAGCTCTGGATGTTTCTAATATGTTACAGCTCAATTTCACTAACAATTTCTAATGAAATATGATGGAGCCAAGTGTATTTGGTTGCCGTGGGCCAGTCTGTTCTTTGAATAATGTGGTGGTGGTGGAGGAGGCAGTAGAGCTGGGAGGGAGGGGAAGGAAGTGGAACAGATTCCATGCAAAGGAAAGCTTGCTTATCTTCTCCTGACAAAAAAATGCTGATATACCAGAGAGGGAAAAGAATATCACACCCAGTGTTGTGTTTCCTACTATTGATTAAGCTTTGAACTTCAGCTAATTTTCTCTGACATTATCAACATGATTTCTCTCAACCAAATCAAGACAAAGAAGGCAGCAAAGACAACAGGAAAAATGACAGATGATCTATTCTCTCAAACAATGTAAAGTTCTTCCACAGAGTTAATGAGTAGTTGTTATTGCTTTGAGGTCTTCTATATGGTCATCATCGATAAGGAAGGAGCCAGGCTGAAGGGATGGCCAGCCCTCCCTATGCCATGCACCAAAATCACTGTAGTGAAAGATGGTGCACTATGGCCTTTTGTGGTTTTGTTTCTTTTTGCAGTGCTGAGGATGGAGCTGAAGTTCTCATGAATGCTAGGTGAGCACTTTGACTCTGAGATACAGCCTCATCCTTGACAAGTCATAACTGAACAAGATTTATTTCTTAGACCCATTGCAATTCACTGGGCTTTACTTTCCAGCACAAAATGCCACTGATAACACCACCTTCAACATATTTAATGTAGGCTGTTTGTCCAGTAACAAATCTAGCTTATGGTAACAAAGTATCTGATGTTGTGTGCAGGAAAATCAACTTCTAACATACCATTTCTTTACATTTCAGCTTATTATAAAGTAAATGTTCAGCCATGGTTTGACTGTTAAAATCAATAAAGGAGGGGCAAGCAACAGTATGAAACCCATGCAGACATTGTGAGACTTTACTGAGGATCTATAGCATGGTTATCTTGTGTCTGACAAAGATCAGATGCACAATAAGTGATAGGCCCATATATTTTTGAATACTTGGGAGGTGTGCCACTGGGGGTGGGCTTTGAAGTTTCAAAAGACTGCTGCTGTTCCCAGTGCGCTCTCTCTCTCTCTCTCTCTCTCTCTCTCTCTCTCTCTCTCTCTCTCTCTCTCTCTCTCTCTCCCCCCCCCCCTTGTGGTTGTGGATAAAGATGTGAGCTCTCAGTTGCCCCTTTATTCTGCCATCATGGACCTTAATCTTCTGAATGTATAGACTAAATTATGTATTTTATTTCCTAAGTTGCCTTGGCCATAGTGTTTTCTCATAGCAACAGAAAAGGAACTGAAACAGCACCCTCCATAGTCACTTATTCTCTGCAGTTTCAACAGTTGTGTGTCTCTGTGAGGGTCTCCATATATTGCCAAAATATGCTTCTTTGATAATGGTGAGAGCTACATTTATCAGGCCAGGTTGATTCATGACCTGTGAAAGCCGAGATAGACCTGGGAGTATGGTGATCATCTATTTCTTAAATAGGTTCCCTGGGATCCATAATCTCCCTCTCTCCAACACAGATTATTTTTAAAGTAGTTTTATTTTATATGTATGGCTGTTTTGCCTGTATGTGTATCTGTGTATCACTTGTATGCCTTAGTGACTACAGAGGCCAAAAGTGGGTTTCAGATCCCCTGGAACTAGAATTAGAGATGATTGTAAGCCATCAAATGGGTGCTGAGAATCAAAACCAGCCTCTCTGGAAGAGCAGCTTCCTCTCCAGCCTTATGATTATTCTTTAGATGAGCTTGTTCTGGTTCTTAGGAGTGTTCTTGAAACTCTTTTTTTTTTTTTTTTTTTTTTTTTGGTTTTTCGAGACAGGGTTTCTCTGTGTAGCTTTGCGCCTTTCCTGGAGCTCACTTGGTAGCCCAGGCTGGCCTCGAACTCACAGAGATCCGCCTGCCTCTGCCTCCCGAGTGCTGGGATTAAAGGCGTGCGCCACCAACGCCCGGCCGATTCTTGAAACTCTTAACATGCTTAAAATATGCTCAGCTGCTGTGGGATGGTCTGTATGTCAAATTGCTCTGATTGGTCAATAAATAAAACACTGATTGGCCAGTGGACAGGCAGGAAGTAGGTGGGACAAGGAGAGAGGAGAGTTCTGGGAAGCAGGAGGCTGAGGAGAGACACTGTAGCCGCCACCATGACAAGAAGCGTGTGAAGACACCAGTAAGCCATGAGCCACGTGGCAAGGTATAGATTTATGGAAATGGATTAATTTAAGCTATAAGAACAGTTAGCAAGAAGCCTGCCACGGCCATACAGTTTGTAAGCAATATAAGTCTCTGTGTTTACTTGGTTGGGTCTGAGCAGTTGTGGGACTGGTGGGTGACAGAGGTTTGTCCTGACTGTGGGCAAGGCAGTAAAACTCTAGCTACACTCAACCTCTTGACTATTTCTAAAACAACAACCAAATTCACACATGCACAAGGATGCTGAGAGGTATGTGAGCTGGCTCTTAGGTCTGCAAGGCTCTGTCAAAGTTTCTAGATAACGGCATCCAGTTTTGTAATAGACCACTGGGTGTTCTCATGACTCCTTCACATTTGACTTTCTTTCCAGAATCCAAAAACTTAACAAAGGGGTATATTTTCTTTTCCAAAGATTTATCATAACAGGTTCCTTAAGCCTTAAGGTGAGCTCATGAAGGTCTGACACACAGTAGGCACCCAGAGTATACACTGAGTTCAGCTAATGTTTCCCCACTAGAAACTGACCCTACTTTCAGTCTCGCATGCCACACCATCCTATTAGACTCCCCCTTCCTTATTGCCATCTACTCAGTTGCTGAAAAATATTACCTACCCTGCCAGAAACTCTGTGGCAGGGCGCTTCTACAAACCCAAAGATCTCAGACAGGATGGATATGTGAAACCGTTGGTAACATAAGTCTCTGCAAATCATCAGAAGTATGAAGTCTTGCCTCGGTGGTTAGAATTCTCTGGCCACAGACAAGATAAAAGTTCATTTGCAAGCAACAGGAAATGTACACATCACGGCAGAGTTGCTCTCGTCTCCCATACACTGTGCATATCCACGCATTGCAGTATGCTCCCCTTCTTGCTGCTGAGTGAAACCTGTAAGAAAATTGGATTCCACTGAAGGATGAGGTGTTCCAAACACCCTTTGCTTCTGTCTCACTTGAGAAACAGCCCCCTCGCTACTCAGAGATATATTAATATCGCCCCCCTGTCAGAGCGCTGCATTTGCTGGAAGTTGTAAGTAACGGAGGATCTTTGTCATAAATGCCAGAAAATTATTATGGGGAAAAGTTACATTTCATCAGCATTTTTCAAAGGTTATTTCTTTTCATATTTTCCCCTTCAAGTGAAAAGAATTTCATTTCCAGACAGCAGTGAGTTCTATACTTGCTTGGACTCAACTGGAACATGAAAACCAGCCCAAAGTATATAAAACCCTTGGAACTTTGTGCACGGTAATGTAGCAATCACATAATATCAGTTCAGGGATGTTATATAATCACAAATGGTGACTTTTATGATTTGGGGATTCACATGATCTTGCCACATTTCTTTTCAGATCTGTCTAGAATCTTGAAGTCTACATTTCTGTGAGCAAATGTTTGCCAGGTATGAAGTCGGCTCCCCTTTCTCTAAATCCTCGGCTGCCTCTGACATTTGTGTAGCATTTTCATGTTCTCCTTGCTTACAGTCCTCTCATTTTCTCTATTTGATTAGAACTGAGTCCAAGAGGAGGAGACAGTGGGAAAATGATTATGAAATCATGCGGTCCTCAGCAGGGGGAGTTTGGGATGCAAATGTGAGGTTACCAATCTTCCCATGGTAGTCCTGGCCCTGTTTGCTCGGGCAATTCTCTAAAAGACAGTCCAGCTAGTGTTGATTTTCATCCTTTACTGAGGGGGGAGGTGAACGGCTATGATTTTATAATTCAAGATTTATTAAGCCTCACGATATCTGAAGAATACAAAAAAGAAAATAATCTAGAAACTAGTTCTAGGAAAAAAATGTGTGTGGTGTGTGTGTGTGTGTGTGTGTGTGTGTGTGTGTGTGTGTGTGTGTGTGTGCATATGTGTATGTGTACAAGAACTCACATAGTGAATGGTCTGGGAGAATGTTGTTTTCTTATACAAAACAAGAGTGATCAAATTCTCTTAATATAAAGACAAATGTTATCTCTATTTTCTGAAAAACAGAATTGTGGTGATATTGTGTCCCTCAATATATTGTGCACCCTAATAAACTTATCTGGGATCAGAGAACAGAACAGTCACTAGATATAGAGGCCAGAAAATGGTGGTACACACACCTTTAATCCTAGCATTCAGAAGGCAGAGATCCATCTGGATCTCTGTGAGTTCAAAGCCACACTGGAAACAACCAGGCATGGTGACACATGCTTTTAATCCCAGGAAGTGATAGCAGGAAGCAGAAAGGTATATAAGGCATGAGGACCAGGAACTAGAGGCTTTTCAGTCTGTTAAGCTTTTAGGCTTTTAAGCAGCAGTTCAGCTGAGATCTTTCAGTGTTCACCCAAATACCTGGCTCCGTGTTTATTTTTATTAATAAGACCTTTTAAGATTCGTCTACACAGACTGAATTTCTTAGCTCAAAATGCAAGTGAGATACATTGTGCTTAATTTTAATTTTAATTTTTTATCAGCACCAGGAATCAAGCCAAGAGCCCTTCATACATGTTAGGTAAGAGATCAATATTCCCCACACTGCGCATGATTTTAACAAACAGAAACAAGATTTCAATGCTCCAACTTAAGTCAGATTCAGCATTTTTTTTGTGTGTCTGAGGAAAATGTATTTAACTTACATCCAGAAAACAAAGCATTTATCAGTAACTCTTAGTTATTTGCTATCCGCTAGTATCACTTGCTGAACCACAGATACTATTCAGCATAAGCTGCCTATCATTTGCTTTTTCTTTTTCTAAGGACTGCCTTTTGATTGTGTGTATGTGTTTATGTCTGTGTAGATTGTGCACATGAGCACAGGGACCAGCTGAGGGGAAGGCTTATGATCCCCCGGGGCTGGAGTTATAGGCGGTTGTAAGCCACCAGACATAGGAGCCAGAAACCAGATTGGAGTTCATAACTGCTGAGCTATCTCTCCCTCCATTTATGCTTTTTGCTAAACAGTGTTTTATCACCCAGATGAAGAACTTGAGGCCATTTTATATTTCAAGTAAGACATATTGGTTCTCTCTTCCTAGTTTTTCCCCACACATATCATTTCTTCCCATTTCTGCAGCATCATTTGTGTCTTCAAGGTGTCAACCTAAGACAGTTTATGACTTTCTCTGCTCTCTGTGTTGTCAATATTTTAACAAACACCTCTTCTTAAGCCACAGCCAAATGTGTTCTCCCAGAAGGCTGCATCCATACAATACTGTTGTCAACTCAAAGAAACCAGCAGCTGCAAAGTCTCTTCAATGGCTCTTTCAGAGTTCAAGATCCAACTTATACTTCCCAAAATATTCTCTCATAGATGTTTTCCTAGTATTTTGGAAGGCATGAACTCCCCAAAAACATAAGATGGAATTTTCTCTGGATCTCCCATTCCCATGGCTTTGCTTGATGACTTTTACTCTTTTATAAACATTTGTCAGATAACTATTTCTTGAATCCTATATGGCCTTATAATAAAAACCCAGAACCAGATATTGGGGTAAATGCTGAAAGATCAGAAAGACAAAGGAACAAGCCGCTAGAGAAACTTCTCACCACTACCGAATCCTCAGGCCGAATGGAAGGTGAGAGCCTATCTCCATGAATCCTGTGACTGAAAGCCTCTGAGTCTATGTCTTTCTCCGCCCAGCCATTTCACTTTTTTCCTAGTGCCGGGTTTAATGGCATGTGTGCTTCCCAAATACTGGTAGCAAAGGCATGAGATCTCAAGTGCTGGTATTAAAGGTGTGTGCCACCACTAACCTGGCCTCTTCCTTTAATCTAGTGGCTGGCTCTGTCCTCTGATCCTCTGATAAGCTTTATTTGATATACAATATATCACCACAGGTAACAGTCAATGATTATTTCTGGAAGGGGTTCACTGATATAACCACAGAGTGATTACAAACAAAACAGAGAGAAAATTAACATTAAAAACTAAGAAAGGAAATGAACATGTCTCCTATCAAGAGAAGGCGAAAGTTATCATTATACAGGAAGACATGGAGATGGAGACTGAATGTCTTCTGTGGAATGAATGCAGCAGTTTAAACAATGCACATGTAGAGCAAATTCAGGAGGTGGCTGTCTTTGGGGTACTAAATGTTCCCTGAAGGATCATATGCCAAAGACCAAGTCCCCTGGGTGTTGCATATTGCAAGATGATGGGACCTTCAAAAGTGGGACCTAATGGCAGGTTTTTAGATCATTGCTGGTGTTGACTTGCAGGAGAGTGTGAAATCCTGCCTGGTCTCTTTCTTTAGCCCATGTTCATTTCTTTCCTAGCCATGAGATGAGGCATTCTGCCTCACCAGGATTCTCATCAGGACTAATCTCCTAGCTTGATTCTGTCTAGGAGAGTAACAGAGCCAGGCAGTGATGTCACACTCACTTTACAAATCCCACCTCTTTACAAATCCAAAGCCTTGGGGCTGGCCAGTCATGGACTAGGCCTCCAAAACTGTGACCCCAAATACAGGTTTTGTTAAGGCGATTGTATCAGGTATTTCCTTATGGCATCAGAAAACTGACTACTATGTCGATATTTTGCTCTGTCAGAGCTGCCTTAACGAACTTGCACTGGCTAATTAGTTTAAGAAATAGACATTTATTTGCTCACAGTTCTGAGAGGGAGAAGTCAGATATCTAGGGCTTGGTAAGGTCCCTTTGAGTAGCTGTGAGGGGAGGATCTACTCTAAGACTCCCTCCTTGTCTTGTAGACCGATCCCTCCTGTTTGTATCTTTGCATGTTATTTTCCTTTGGTGTGTGCCTGTCTGTATGTCCAATTTCTTCTTTAAAACATTTTCATTTTTATAATTAAATTTTTGATAAAAATGTAATTACATCATTCCCCCTCATCTCAGACTCCTTCCCTTCTTGTCCTATTCCCTGCCAATTTCATGATCCATTGTTGTTACATATACATAAAAGTTATATATACAATAAACATATAAACACAGCCTGCTGAGCCCCTTCATTGTTGCCTGCATGCATGTTTCTGGGGCTGACCACTTGGTGTTAGATAACCAATATAGGGGCTCATCTTGGGGTAGAGGACTGATTCTCTCTCTCTTAGCAGTTGCTGGGGTCCCATGGAATCTTTCCCCTTTATATTGGGATATCAGTTGTTGGTATTGTTCAGGCTTTGTTTAGGTAGCCATGTTGTTGCGATTTCACGGGCATAGCTTCCCTGTCACATGGCCCTCTGGCTCTTATGACATTTCTGCCCTCTCTTCTGAGCTGTTCCTCAAGTGTTAAATGCAAGAACTGTGTTGTAGATGTATCAGTTGGACTATGGTTCCCTAGGGTCAGTGGTTCTCTGCATTTTGGCTAGTTGTGGCTTTCTGTGATGGTCTCCTTCTGCTGGGAAAGGGGTTGCTCTGATGAGGGGTCATAGTTACACTATTGTGTGGGTATACGTGTTTAGAATGTAGGTAAGAATGATGCTGGTTTAAGCAAGTGACAATAGTAGCTTCTGTTCCAGGATCCATGACTTCACTAGCCACATGTAACTGAACAGGTTTATACTGACAGGAAGAGGGAAATGGGAAAGACAGGGAAGGAGCCTTTATTGAGGATGGAGATAAACACAGAAGGAGAGGGAGGGAGGATCCATAGATAACATCAAGGATGATTGAAAAACTCATAATCATTATTTTATATTTACCTAAAATATGTGTAATACCAATAAGTGTAGGTTCATGCATATTTATATCTCTATCTTTATATGTTTTACTTCACATGGGGTGATAATACTTCCCTCAAGAGCCATAGACGACCCAACAAAATCCCCAGCATCAGGCATGAGAAACCTGCTTTTGAGTTGTTCGTCAGGAAAGTCCCAGACACTCTCAAAACCAAAAATGCTGTTGCTATTGCCCTTGGTTACCACCCGGAACTTGACATCAAGTTCCCATCGCTGGAGACCCTGCGCACTTTCGATAAAGAACTTAGAGAATTTGATCTGGAGCTGACCTGAAAGCCTCCTCCCTGGGCGCTAGCTTTCTTAGTCCTGAATGGTGAAGGTGCTGTGCAAGAGGGTGAGGGAGAAAAGCAGTCAACAGCCATACCCAGCTCTGATACCCACAGACCATAGCAATCACCAGCATGACAAAACACCAGCATGACAAAACATCCCTAAGAGTTTAATAGTAGCACATATATCTTGGTGGTAGCCTACGGCTGTCCAGTTGAATCTGAGGCCCACAGGACAGGTGGGAAATCATGCCCGGTACTGCAAACCTGGCTAATTCCCTCCTTTATAAGGGGATTGGCCATCTTGATTTGGGGCCCACCCTATTGCCCACATTTAAATTAATTGCCTCTATAAAGACCCCTTTGCAATATCTGTTCATATTCTTTAGGGTCAACAGCTAAGAGTTCAACATACTTTTTAAAATTATTTATTTAATTTTTGAAATTTTTATAATTACACCATTTCTCCCTTCCCTTTCCTCCCTCCAAATCCTCCCATATATCCCTCCTTGCTCTCTTTCAAACTCATGGCCTCTTTGTTCATTAATTGTTGTTATATATGTATATATGTATGTAGGTGGACTTTTCTTTCCTGCCTGCCAGTTCCAAAATAACCGACATGGAGAGTTAATGTTAATTGTAAATGCTCAGTTGATAGCTCATGCTTCTTATTAGTTACTCTTACATTTTAAATTAACCCATATTTCTTATCTACCTTCTGCCACGTGGCTCATGGTTTGTTACATCATTTTCTACATGTCCTGTTGCCTCTACATCTGTTGGTGTCTCCTCAGACTCTGCCCTTCTTCATCCCAACATCCTTAGTTTGACTATCCTGCCAATTCTTCCTTCCTGGCTACCAGCCAGTCAGCGTTTCATTAAACAAACTTGAGTGCTAAATCTTTACAGTATACAACAGGATTATTCCACAGCACATATATATGTATCTGTTCCAAAATACATAAGTACAACTTGATTGGTCTGTATAATGTTATTTGTATGTATGTTTTCAGGGTTGACCATTTGATATTGGATGACCAAGTCTTTGTAAAACTAAAAAGCTTCTCAACAGATCAAGAAACAATCAAGTAGGTGAAGAGGCAGCCCACAGGTTGGGAGAATCTATGCATCTGAAGAGTATTAACATCTCCCTATGAGAAAGCAGGGCAGGTCTCTTACGAAACTGGAAGAGTAGAAATTCCTGCTGTCCCTGGCGGAAGGGCAGCTGTAGTTGTCTAGGTGGCAGGCATATGGCTGTTCTGTGGTTAATTGTCACACACGGGGTGCCACCCTGCTGAATATTTGGAAAACCTTCCGAAAGCTTCTTCTAGAGTTGCTTCTTTGAGACCTGCACTGCTCAGCACAGGTGACTCGTCCCCACTCTTCTCAGTGGGTAGAATGCCTCCTTCACTGACTCTCCACAGTAATGACAATTGGGCTGGACCTCTGAGACTCTCATTTCATTGAGATTTCTTGGTGTTAAGGATAGTATGAGCTCTACAGGTCCCTGTTTTGGACCCATCACTCGCCATTGGCCTTTCTGTCTTATTTTCTTTTGTCAATATTTTCCTTAATTCTACTCATTTCTGTATTCTATCCATGCACTACAGAGTGAACCAACAATTATTGAAGTCCTAGTATATGACCATAGGCTGTCTCTTCCCTCCCCCACCTCTCTCCCTACTCCCTCCAGCATCCCTCCATCCTCCCTGCACTTAAGTTTTGAAATGGGAATTACTCTTGACTTGATAAGAATAATTCCTTACCTTCCTTCAGGTAAGGAAGCTGAAACCATTTATACAACCAGCTGTCACTGTTTGAGGAAGGAAAATTTAAAGTATGGGTCTTCTTGACTCATAAAATCCCTGCTCTCTGCACTAATGCATGCTGAGAAGGAAGGACACGGAACTCTGATAAACTGTCCCCCTTTTTCCTTCTTTTAAAATTGGTGAAACATGATTTTATTTATTTTTATTTATGAGGCTTTCTCATCTGCAACATTTGAGCTGGTTGGTGTTTTTTTTTTTCTGCTTAAAAGTTACCTTTGCACACACAAGTTTTCAGACTATGTTAAGTTTCTAGTTGCCATTTTTTTAATTTTATGTGTGAAAAAGTAAAAGCTCATGCGTTAATGTTCCCTTTTCCTCCACCGCACTTAATGCTCAATTAAGGCAATTAACTCATCAGAACGTGACACTGTGTATAATGTTGGCACTGTCTTTACCATGGATGTCATGAGTGTGCTCAGCCTTCTCACAGAGACACCGAAGCTGGATCAGGTATTTTTAGCCCATCTTGGGATTTTTTTTTTTAAACTGTATACTGTGGTAAGGTGGGAAGACAGATTCGCTGTTCAGCTCTGAAGAGGCAGAAGTAGTACCAAAGGGTCTTTTGAAAACAACAGGGCTGGATACTCCCCTTTGCACGAGTAAACATCCCTGGGTTATCCATTGGGAGAGGTGCCAAAGCCAAAAACGAGTGCTTGCCCTCTGCAGATCTGGGTTCTCTTATTGGCGTTGGCTGGACTGAGGGCCTGGAATGCTCAAAGCCTGGGAGAGGGCCGCTTCCTGACTCTGAAGCCTGAGAATGAATTACACAGCCTTCTTGACTGGCTGCATAAGCCAAAGAGAGAAGATAACTGGGACAGAGCAGAGGCACCCGGCACATCCGAAGCTCTCAAGGCAGACAGGGAACTAAGTTCCTATATGGGCTAGAAAGAGGTTGAAGTTGGTGCCTGAGCAGACCTTCACACACAGGCTGTAACTGTTTTGTGGAGAATCCAGAGTCCATCATGTGAAAGCCATGTTGACTGATATGGCAGTGAGCTGATCAGGGTCTTTGCCATTTTCAACACAGAAAGAGTTGTGATAGTTTTAAATGGATTCTGGAGTTCATAACTCATTTTATTCTGCTCCTGCCAAGCCACCTAACTTCACCAAATCCCAGGAATCCCACAGATAAAGTGATGTTCCTTCAGTGCTGGTATTTCAGGCATACTGAGTCCACACATTAGAAAATGCTCTGTTATCTAGAACACACCGTGGAAGTACTTACAGTTGTCAGTTCTGTTATAGATCTGCTGGAATATAGCTTCTGTTCAGCTGAGTTAGATCTGCCCTAATTCCTTCAGTTATGGTAGGAAGAAGGCCTTGTGAGCCTTCTGAGCAAGCACTTGCCGCTCTGAGCATATGTTTGGAGAATACTTTGTACTCTCTGCCCCTTCTCAAGCATGATTCTCAATTAGAGCTGTGAGAGCTGCCCACAGAGCTTATAGGACCATCTCCAACCTCATTAGAGGTTCCAGACACACAAGGCACTGGTTCAGTGCCCTGTGGAGAGGAAAGTAAAACTGACAATAGATTTTGGAAAATCAATGACAGGTTCTGCAGGCAAAATTGTTTTCCTAATAAATTGCTGCTGTCTGAGAGTGTTTGGTGGTAGCTATGGGGTCCTCCCAAGGCTGTGAGTGGCCTGATCCATGCTCTTACTTTCTAAAGCAGTCTAGATCTAGGGTGTATGTATTTCAGGTTTGCCCCAAATAGAGTTGGCTATTTTGCACAATTTGTTAGATAGATAATAACCAAGACATTCTTTTTTTTTAAATAGGGAAAATCATGCTAGTATAGTTTAATGAATAACAGAACAGACTTTGGAGACCTAGAGTACCCGGTCCCTAATTACAGGATGATCAACATTTTGGTAAACTCTGTAGTTTCTCAAGTGAATTGGATAATGCTGGATGAACTAATGTAGCAACCACGTATCAGAAAACTGACATAGGGAGGATCTGTCTCCCTTTTAGGAGACTCAAAATGGTTGTTCCTGCTCTGTTGGCGTCTTTCCTCCAGAAGGGGATGAAAGCCAAGGCTTGTTCCTTCCTGAAGCATCACTGTCTTTACAAAACATGGAAGGGGAAGAGTGCAGGGAAGGGACTTGGTGAGTCTGATTTGGCCAGCCCAGGAACTCTTTTCCTCAACCATAGTGTTCTCCTGACTTCTCGGGTCACACAGAAGTGCCAAGTGCTCTCACATTTCTTCTCCGTATGTGTTCCTGGGGAAGGGAAATAGGATTGGGGAACAGTGAAAGAAAGAGAAGGAATGGTGGGGAATGTGCATGACAGTAGATGAGAAAGTGGTATGTGGTTAATCCACAGACATCACTAAACATCGGTATGGCAATGATGCTTCCAACTACAGCTTTCACATAATAATCTCCAATGCTGGGGGTGTAGATTGAAATCTTTCACAGTTTTCCAGTTACTTCAGTGAGCATTAACACCCACAGCCACCATTATTAAGCATACCTTTTGGTAGATACTATACAAATGTTTACAAGGATGATCTCATTTAATCCTCATAAAAACTGTGAGTTGGGTGTCATGCTAGGCTCATTCAGAAGAACGCTGAAGATGTAAAGGAGGTTGTCTCAAGCCATCCAACCAGAAAGATAAAAGTGGAGTCAGCTGCCCAACCTAGATTACTCATTGCTTGTGCCCCTCCAGTGCTCTGAATGTGACAAACTGCATTCATCTTCCTGTTGAGGAATCTCAAAACCAAAGATATTGAACATAATTACCTAGACATGTTTTTATGAACCCAAGAAAGAAGGCAGATACAGGAATTTATTTGTAGGATCTGTATGGTATGATAACATACCCTGAAAAATATTATTGAGAATATGCTTCAAACATTTGCATTATATATAAATGTAGTAGAGTACTTTGTTTTGACATGATAGTCAATATTCTTCCCCCAACCCTGGATCAACACTGATATTTACTTTTCTTTTTTTCTAATTCAAGTGGAGTCATCTTTGTGTTTAATTTTTTTTCAGTTAAACATTGAGACAAAGTAGAGACTAAAGAGGAGTGGTTCTTCATATCCCTGACTCTGTTTTTCCAGAAATGCTTAGTGGATCTAATGGCATTGAAGGTGTTTGGGATAAACAGTAGAAAGAAGTTAGAATGTATTCAGACTGGAAAAAAAAACAGAACAAAAATCCCCATGTGTAGAAAAGAGAAGAGGATGGGAGTGGATATGAGAACAGAAGCCAAAGCATTTCCCAGGCAGAACAACCCTGGGTTCCGTTTGGAGACAGGTTCCCAGGGAGTCAGTGAGACAGAACTTGCTGGAAGGCCCATGCAGATGAGGTCATAGAGAGCCTCACAAATACCTCTTTCATCTCAAGCTTGGTGTAGAAATACCACACTAGAGGACTTCTCTAGCTTTAATGTGCTTACTGATCACTGGGAGAACTGACTAAAATGCAAATGCTGTCTCAAGAGATCTGGAACTGAGTCTATGATTAGCATGTGCACCCACCTCACAGGTGTGAACAGTAATGGCACAAGGTCCCTCTATAGGAAGGGGCCATGTGAAGGAATGAGCACCCACATAGTGCTTCTGATATCAGTCATCCTCTAAAGATTGTCCAGGTGTCATTTAATCAAATAGTACCCACTGTCCTATCTAAATGTCCAAGACACTTTAGCTTCTCCTTTCTTCTCTCTTCCCTTTGTTAAGAGCCGCAAGTTTGCCCAGTGACACTGAACAGAAGTCGGGACTCCTAGACTCCAGAGTCTTTGTGCTCCTATCCCGAACATTTCCTGTTGTATAGACATGAGTGAAACATCCTCCATGTCACTCTGGAGCTCAAGCAAAGAAGTACAGAGTTTTGGGCACACAGCATGGTGATGGTGATGTGGGAATTATCCACACTCCTACTTGTGAATGAGTTCCCAGATCACAGGTACTCACATATTCATAATGAATGGCAACAATAGAGCATTGACTGTTGACTCTGGGGCTCAACATGCCAATGTTTGCAGCTTGGCCTTGCCAGCACCCCAGCTATGTACTTACAGGGATATCTCCATTTTAAGCTTTTTGTGATGAGTAAATGGGAAAATGTATTAGCATTTTTGTAGATGGTATGAGTGACAGCTGAGCCAAGTAAGTCGGAGAGCAAATCAATTCAGCAAGCTCTTTTTAAAACAATTTAAAAGAAATTTTAAAAGAAACTCCAGTGTTTACTCTCCTGAGCATATCTATGTAGTTTAGGTACTTTGGAATAGATTTCTCCTCATGCCTGAAGATGCTCAGGAATACTGGACACAGAAGGCTTCAACAGCACCAGTCACAAGCTTGATTTCTCCACCAGTGACCCCATAGTCTTTCATCCTACCTCTGTTTTCAGACTACTTACATGCTTTAAAAGTTCTCTTCCATCCCTACCTTGTAGTTCAAAGTCAGGGTCCTCTTGGCAGCATTGAGTGAAAGAAAGTAAGTAGCTACTTGGTATCAAAGTTGTCTTATTCAGCTTTAAATATGCCAGATTGAGGTAGACTTACCACTAAATAAACAGCATTTTGGGTTCTCTGGAACACATTTCTGTAACAGTCCTGGCTGTCCTGGATCTCACTCTGTAGACCAGGCTGGCCTCAAACTCACAGAGATCCTCCTGCCTCTGCCTCCCAAGTGCTGGGATTAAAGGTGCGCATCACTACCCCCATTGGCTTTTTTCATGCTCTTTTTTTGTCCCTAAACACATAATACTTGGTTCAGGATATCCTGCTTCGTTCAGTTTGGGGAAGACACTTTGAGGAGTATGGTCCCAAAAGCTAGTAAAAGAGTCAGAGAAAGGCCCTGTTCCTGCTGTTAGGAGTCCCACAAGAGGACCAAGCTGTACACCTGTAACATATATGCAGAGTACCTAGGTCGGTCCCATGCAGGCTCCCTGGTTGTCTATTCAGTTTCTGTGAGCCCCTATGAGCCCAGCTTAGTTGATTCTGTGAGTTTTCTTGTGGTGTCCTTGACCACTCTAGCTCCTACAATCCTTTCTCCCCCTCTTTTGCAGGATTCCCCCAACTCTGCTTAATGTTTGGCTGTGGGTCTGTATCTGCTTCCATCAGCTGCTTGGTGGAGCCTCTCTGATGACAATTGGGCTAGGCACCAATCTGCCCACCATGTTTTTCTTTGGAGGAATTTGGACTTTGTTACTTCAGATTAGGAAAGCAATAGAATGGTTAAGCATTGCTTAATGGACCAGTAAAAGCATGAGAGACAGTGGTACTGAGAGTGATTTGAACTGTGGGGGGCGGGGGCGGGGGCTGACTCAAGACGTTTCAGAGGAGAAGAATTTTAGTATGTTGCCTAGAAAGCATTCTTGTGATATTTTGGTGAAAAATGTGGCTGCTTTTTGCCCTTGTCTGAAGAATTTGCCTGAGGCTAAATTGAAGAGTTTTGGATTAACTCCTTTGGCAGAGGTCATGGTGTCTCTTCACAGCATTAGAAACCCTAATTAAGACAGTGTTCACAACTGGAACCTGCTTACCTGTAGAAACCCTACCCAGACTAGCTAACTCCTCCTGTGATGTATCTATCACATAAGCTGGGGTGCCAGGTTCCCAGTGGTAGGGGTTAGAGAACCGTACCCATCCCAGCTTCACTGTGCATGTATCTGTGGGTCTGTCCTTATCTTATTCCTTTGCCTTCCCTGGCCAGGGTTCCAGGACCCAAACTGCACAAAACAGCAGTTTGTGGTTAGAATAACTGACCTAATGTGTTAGTGCTTAGACTCTCATATACTACACAGCAAGAAGTAGACATCAGCTAGCAATATTTTCAGATACTATACCACTTATGGTACAGTAACTGGAGTGAATTAACGAATGTTTCATGGATAAAGTGAAATATGGTGCTGGAGCCACCTCTGCGAGAATTTCGCGGGAACTGAACCAGGTGTTTCATTTAAAGGAGTCAGCACAATGCCTGAGCCATGATTAACCCTTAGCAAAAATGACCATCGCTGGTAGAGTTGCTGCTGATGGAATAAAATCCAAGTGGCAAGAGCATTGCTTCTTCTATCCCCACAGCTGCTTTTCTAAGTGAATATTTTCTTTAGAATGTCAGCAATTATCCATCTTTGACAAAATGTGTCTTCCCCAAACTGAACGAGGCAGAATATCCTGAACCAAGTATTATGTGCCTAGGGACAGAAAAAGAGCATGAAAAAAGCAGGGGGTGGTGGTGGTGGTGGTGGTGGTGGTGGTGGTGGTGGTGGTGGTGCACACCTTTAATCCCAGTACTTGAGAAGCAGAGGCAGGAGGATCTCTGTGAGTTTGAGGCCAGCCTGGGCTACAAAGTGAGTTCTAGGACAGCCAGGACTGTTACAGAAATGTGTTCCAGAGAACCCAAAATGCTGTTTATTTATTTATTATTTTATTAAGACTAAGCACCTCCCTATTGTATTAAGGTTGCAACTTGATATGCCATATTTTGTTGATATTCATGGGAGATCTACCCTTTCCTAATCAGAAACAGAAGGGGAGTGGTTTGGGAGTTGGGAACAGAGGTAGGGGTGGAGGTGAGGTCCTGGGAGGAGAAGAGGGAGGGCAAACTGTGGCTGGAATGTTAATATATATATATTAATATAAAGAAAAACACGCTCAAACCCGTTATAGCAATGCCTCACTTCTGGTACCAATGTCTTTCTTAGTTAGCATTTCTATTGCTGTGAAGAGACACCATACCCATGGCAACTCTTACAAAGGAAAACATTTAACTGTGGCTGGCTCTCTTACAGTTCAGAGCCAATCCATTATCATAATGATGGGACATGGTAACCTGCAGGAGGACATGGTGATGGAGAAGTAGCTAAGAGTCCTATATCTTACAGGCAACAGGAAGTGGTCTGTCTCACTGGGCATGGTCTGAGCATATATGAGACCTCAAAGCCTGCCTCCATAGTGACACACTTCCTTCAGCAAACAAGGCCACACCTCCTAATAGTGCCTTTCCCTTTGGGGGCCATTTTCTTTCAACCACCACAAACATCCAGGAGGAAGAAGCTGCAGTTTTTAGCATCTGCACACACAGATTAGTCAATCCTAAACACCCATATGGGCCCATATGGGTTAATTGTACAAGAATCAACTAACTTTCGAGTCCGTGACATATTCATGCTTATGTCAAAATGAATATTCATTCTAGGTTTTACACACACAGGCCTTCCTTTGATCCCTACAATAAAGTCTATGAATTAGATAGTTTTGTCTCAATGACTATTGTGCCATTAATACTTATTTAGAGCCATGAAGTAGATGCTCCATAAACATTTTTTGGATGAATGAGTGAACACAATGACACCAGTATTATTTTACAAATGATAAAGCATTAAACAAGCTTAGAAATTAGCCTAAGTTCCCACAGTAAATGATGCGGAAAGATAACCAAGGCTGGTCCCAGTTCCAGCATGTTCAACCATGTTACAGACATCAGCATAAGACCTCAAGCTCTCTCTATGTCCAAAAATGCTAATATGATGCACACATAATTGATGAGACTGAAAAATCTGTGAGATTTGTCTGTGATTCCATCTGTTGGATCCCATATTTAGGATTTATTGAGTGGCTAACATGCACGATTTTATGAAAAGAGAATAAGAAAGCCATGTTTTTTTAAAAAAAAAAAATGGTGAGGATGAGATGATCCGAATTTCATAAGCCAGGCTTAGCTTCTGGGCTAACCAGTAAGCTTGATCAATGCCTGAGATGAAATAAAATAGGAAGAAGATTTGACAACATTGGAAGTCCAGGAAGTGATAAAAAGACTTAACACACAGAATTTAGATTAAGCACAAGGAATGAATGAAGTCCTCTGTGGGTGTTTAGGCTGAGCAAAAATATGGTCAAAGCATATTTAAAGATGTTAGTTTCTGTGGTTGGTTATAAAGAAGAGTTTAGAAGGGTTTTGTGGACCCAAACCCAAAGTGAGTAAAATCACCCTAATGTGTGTGTGTGTGTGTGTGTGTGTGTGTGTGTGTGTAGGTGCACGTGTATGTTAATGTATGCATACACAAGTGTAGATGAATTTCTAAGCTGTCATATTAAATAAAAACATGGAGCCAAATATAGGGGTGAAAGCCTTAGAGAGATCAGGGAAATAGTGAGAGCCACCAACCACCTTACCTCACCAGCTCTGTAGCTTCCAAAAATGGGGGCTACTTCCTGTCTAACCTGCCCCTTTATTGCCTTGCTTTACTGCTCTCTCATTTGGCTCTTAGTCCAGCTACCTCACTTCCTTGTCACTGCCTGTTTATACAGACCTCCAGGTTTCCATGGTTGGTACTGGGATTAAAGATGTGTGTTACCACACTTGGCTCTGTTCCCTAGTGTGACCTTGAACACACAGAGACCCTGCCTGCCAAGTGATCGGTTTAAGGGCGTGTGCTACCACTGCCTGACTTTTGTGTTAATGGCTTGTTATTTCTTTGATCTCCAGGCAAACTTTATTAACATACAAATAAAATATCACTACATTTCAGCACAAATAAAATATCTAAGGGGCTGTAGACCTTCTGTTTGGAACAGTGTTTCTCATTGCCCATCAGGCTAGGCTGGCTGGTGGGCCAGTAAGTTCCATGGATCTGCCTCTCTCTCAGCTTCCCTGACACTGAGACTGTAACGCTGCACCACCACACTGGGCTGTCTTCGCGTAGTTTTTGGTATTTAAACACAGGTCCTCATGATCGTATATGGCAAGCACTTTCCTGACCAGGGCTCTCCCTTGCCCTACTACAGTTGTGTCTTAAAAACTCAAATGAGCCGGGCGGTGGTGGTGCACGCCTTTAATCCCAGCACTCAGGAGGCAGAGCCAGGCGGATCTCTGTGAGTTCGAGGTCAGCCTGGGCTACCAAGTGAGCTCCAGGAAAGGCGCAAAGCTACACAGAGAAACCCTGTCTCGAAAAAAAAAAAAAAACTCAAATGATTCTGTCCAAGATGCTTTTCAGAAACAAAGGCAGGCTCTTTCCAGGGAATGGATATTGAGTGAGAAAAGCATGTTTTCTTAGCATTACTGTAATATTAGTACGTGGATACTTAAGGCATGATAGGGAAAAGTCTACCCCTGAGTAAGGATTAACTGCACAAGAGGGCAGTCTGACCTGTTCCAGGGCACAGAACTTGCATGCACTGTGGGAAGAATCTGGCTCACTTGTAGGTATGGTTTGGATAGCAGTGTTTAACTCACTTCATTGACTATACTCAATTCTCTAGGGGCACCATTACTCTGTTGTCTTACATATAACTGAATTACATATAATTTTACCCACCTGTGCTCAAAATGAACTTGAACTTGCCACTCCTTTTACATAGTCTTTGCAATTTTATCGTACTGTGCTTCTAAACGATAGCAGAATTACAGGCAATGCCTTTGCCTTTCATCCTGCACCACCATGGTCGCACAGCTCCCACACACAGCTCTCGCAATTATACAAACTTGCGGGAGCAGGAAAAAAAAATGTTGTTTCTATGTCAGTGTGTGGGCTACAGACAAAGCCTAAGAGGCCCCTTGAAATGCGAATGGAAAAGGATGCAGGAACATGATACCTCACTGGCCCTGTGGGTTTCCTCAAGAGCAATCTTTGGGAAATCAATTCCCATGAACAAAGGGGCATGAGGTCAAAATCAGAGGACGGGGTCTGATGTGGTTTGTGGAGAGAAGGTCATACCAATGATGTGGTATAGTTTGAAGGCTTTTGCGGGGGCACACTCGATGAAACAGCAGAAGAGAAGACCAATTCCCCGGAGAGGCCAAGACAAATTATATATATTTTTTATCTCTGCTTACATGGTCAATTGTGTGATTGTCTCTTGCTTGACTGAGGAGTAGCCAGAAGCTGCTCATGATCAGCTTGATAAATGTGGAAGATTTCTCAACAGACAGACTAAGCAAAGGTGTAGATGGACCTCTGTGAACAGAGAATCTATTCAGAAGCTGTTTGAGGCCAGTTAATGGAGCATGGCCAATATTTTCCCTCAGCTAAAGATGTAGATGTGATTTTTTTTTCATTTTTTCTTTATTAAGAAATTTTCTACTCCACATATCACCCACAGATAACCCCCTTCTCCAACCTCCCAGTCCTCTCTCCCAAGCCACCCCACATCCCCACATCCCCCAAATCAAGGTCTCCCATGAGGAGTCAGCAGAGCCCGGCGCATTGAACCTAGGTAGGTCTCAGTCCCTTCCCACTGCACCAAGGCTGTCCAAGGCGCCACACCACAGGCACCGGATTCCCAGAAGTCTGCCCATGCACCAGGGGCAGATCCTAATCCCCCTGCCTGGGTCCCCCTCAAACAGTTCTAGCCAAACAGCCATCTTCTGTATCCAGAGGGCCTAGTCCAGTCCCATGGGGGCTGCAGATGTGATTTTAAGAAGGATGAAGACACATGTCCCCTGGAGAGACTCCTGGGTTTAGTTTTGCTCTCTCTTTATATGCTGCCAGAAGAGTTCCTGAATTCCTCCCTGAGAAAACAGTTTTAAAAGCCCCCATCTCTTCCCTTTTTTCACATTGAGTTACAGTCAGCACATGTTTAAGTGAACTCTGGGCACTGAGGCCAGTCTCACCCTTCCCTGGTCTCCTATGGCATGCTACAGCTACTGCAAAGGGCCAAGCTCCTTATTTCAAACATTGCTTTTGTCCTCTGAGGAACAAGGTGAAACTGTATCTCGTAATGTCAAGATCTGTCTTTACAGAGAAGACAAAGTTTCAGAAATGCTGGCTTGGGATGTGGAAACCCTTGTGTTCAAAAGCATATAATTATTTTGTACCAAGGCAATAACATGGAAGTAGACAATGCAATCAGCTTTCTTTCAAAGTACTCAGTGTAGACACTCAGCTTCCCAATACCCTGAACACTGACGTGTTATGGCCTCTGTATTATCTCAGGATCAAGGAAATTTTATGGGGATCCAAATTATAGCTTTCTCTCTAGAACTACAAACACATGATTTATACAAGAAGAAAAGGGGAACATAGGAGACCTTTCATTCAAAGATGATTTTAAATGATAGCATCTTAATTTGTAGAGCTAGTAAACTCATATTTTTTTGAAATATAATCAACACGTATTGAGTGCCTTCAATGTACCCAGTCCACATTCACTGCTTTTGTATATATGGAGTAATTTCTCTCTCCATAGCTTTGTGGGGGTGGCTATCATTAGCATTGTTCTCATTTAAGAAGTGGGGAAAAAAAACACTCATGCTTAAAGGAATCTGCCTAACATAGCAGAATTAACAAATGAAAGAGTGGGAATTTAAGCTCCAACTCTATAATTTATTTTGTGACATATAGACAAACCAGTTTTCAAAATCCCTGTATTTGGGGAGAACTTTCAAGAAGTCTCCCACTGAATAATTTCAATGTAGCAGATTTTAAAGAATTTTGCTGTTTTCTCTAGTTGCATATACTTCTGACAGTGTCTGTGCCTGGCAGTATTAGAAGATAGGTTCTTTTGAGGAAACAAAATATTCGATATTCTTTCAAAAACATTTGCTTGGCCATTTATCATCTGATTTAAGGATGACAATTAGTTCAATACAACACTTTTTAAATTCAAGTAATTAATATTTATTGGTTTATTTCCAAACTTAATGCAAGTGATACAGATCACCTCATTTATTGTCTGTTCTAAAACCTTTTATTTACTAGCTTATTTACATCTTCCATCCCCAACATATCTTGCATTCAGCTGTTAAACCAATCTTGGTCACAAAAATTTAAACTGTTGCTAACAAATTTTAGTTGATTGAAAAGTTTGATTGAAAAGTATTTCCAATATTATATGTTAAGTTTTCAGGGCTGACCATTTTGTGTGCTCTTCCTTGGAGAAGACTATTTCTTCTGCATTTCTTAGTTGTCTATAGTCCTTAGTGTAGGGTTGAGGTCTTTCTCCCATCCATGGTAGCATGCACATTTTCTGTTCTCATTCTGCTCATGGTTAACCAGTCATGTTGGTGAAGTAGTTCCATATTGAAACTTCACCCACTTAATTTCTATGTATGAAAAAAAAATACATTGCTTAGTTAGTAAAGATAATTTACTGTGGTAAAACACAATAATAAAAAACAACTTCACTTTCAGGAACAGTCCATCACTGAGGGAAGTCAAGACAGGAACTCAAGGCAAGAAACTAGAGGCAGGAGCTGATGCAGAGGTCATGGGGCTTGCTGTCCATGGCTTCCCCAGCCTGCTTTCTTATACCCTCCAGGACCACCTACCCAGGGAAAGCACAGCCCAGAGTGAGATAGGACCTCCTATATCAGTCATTAATCAAGAACATGGTCCACAGACATGCCCACAGAACAATCTGATGGATGCAATTCCTCAACTCAATTCCTTGAGTATGTCTATCTTTATATCAAGTTGACAAAAAATAATCAAAACAGCTGCTGCTTCTGTCACAAGACAAGGAGCTTTAAGCTTAGATTTAAGTGGGGTGGCCAACCTGTCCTTCGTGGCTTTAAGTGAACATTAATTAAAATAAAAATTCAGAACCTTCTTACTTACACATGTATTTACATAGGCATTTACATATCATATGTTGTTTTGCATATAAATAAAAATATAATTTATAATAATTATGCCTTTGTAAATACAGCATTGCTAATTCTATCACTAGATACATTATTAAACATGTTGATAAAATATGATTGTAAGGTAACTTTATTCTAATACTTTGTTAGCTATATTTCAATATATTTTGTTTGTATTCCAGCTTTCATAGTGTTCTGATGCAGGATCCATAAGCTTTATAAGACTGCCAAAGAATTCAGTGCCATAAAAGGGCTGTAAGCCTCTGAAGTGATGGCGTCCACTTTCCCAGGGCACCAAGGTGACATAAAGTAGAACTGATTTGAGGGTATGGAGGAGGGAAGACTAAGTGAGGGGGGTGGGGATGATGACGAAATGTGGGGAATGAAGAAAAGATCCTTCAAAGTTGTGTTCTCTAGAGTACAGGACTGAGGGTTAAAAGTTAGAGATAGGGAGAACGTGAAGGAAAAAAACGAGAAGAGGAAAGACCATGACCTTTCATGCTCTTACAGAGAAACACAATAGAATCCTTTTAGTATTTGCTGTCCTATAACAAACAACACATGTGAAAGTGTTTTATAATAAAACGATATGTCACACTTTGATTATATAAACTGCATTTATGTTTCCAGTATAAATGCATGTTCACAAAATTTGAATCAACTACCTCTAGTTATGGATTCTTTGAACTCTGTTTGCCTGACATTTAGAAAGCACTTGAACCAAGTAAGAACAAGTAGCTAGAGTCTAAACTAAAGACCAAGGTCAAATCAAGAATCCCCAGTACTGGAGTGTAGCTCAGTGTTAGACTGCTTGTGTATAGCTTTTAGAAGGCCCTGGGTTCATGCAGTAGCCCCCTAATAAATATATCAACAAATAAATAAAATCAAGATCTCTCCTTGTTGCCCCTCAAGAAATAATGGTAAATAAATAAATGGAGTGGACAGCATGGAAAATATCCATGAGAGTGGCTACTATCTAGATCAGAGGAGTAAAATGCTAAGTATAAATGCAGGAAGGACGTGCTTGGAGTGTTGGAGAGAGGTCTCCAGTGCCTTGAGTCTACTCAGAGCAACCAGTAAACAAACTATGGTGGAGGAAAGCAGCCACAAAGCTAAGCTTTGCTTGTCCACTACATCATGGAGGAATTGGGTAAGCCCTGGTCAGAAAGGGCTGTCAAGGAGCAGAGCCGGACACTGGAGGCTTCCTTCCACATCTGATAGAGAAAACAAGGCTTTTTTTGAGCCCCCTTTTTGCTGTATGATAACAACTATCTTTGAACCTCTTGCTCTTCACCAATATTAGAAAGAAAATACTTGGAGCCATGATGGGCATTTGAGTTGCATTGAATAAAATCCATTCTTAAGACAGTGCGTAGCAGGGATTAAGACAGCAGAAAGCACAATGTTATTTCCAATCTGATTTGGTGGTTTGATAAAAATTCTTCACATCCCCTGGACTGGACTGTTATTTGGAGCAGACTTCATGTTCAGAGCAGGTCGAGCACTCTGTGTAACTGAGAGGAATTAGATGGAATGAGAACACTTAGATTTTTTTTTTAAAGCTATTCATTAAAAACATTTTTAATTAGAGCGTAGGCAAGATTTCCTGCTTTTAGGTACTTATTCCTATTGGGGAAAAGTGCTAATTTATGCATATTAACCACAGTCTATCAGATTCTCTTCACACAGTTCATATACTGGGCTCTGTTATGGTGGCCACTTCCTGGATTCAGTGTCTACTGAAGATCTGAAAGTCTAGTGTGAGTGACATGCAATGATTTCTATTTGCTAACTTAGAATTCTACATGTAAATTTTCAGCTTTCTTTTCTGTCTCTTAGACACTGATTATACATAGACATATTAGGATTAGCTTTTATATTTATTTAGTGAAGATGGAAAAGTTTGTTTTCCTTTTGAGACAGTCTATGAAGTTAATTATTAAATTTAAAATAATTACTTTATTTCTTAAAATAGTGTGTATTATCTTGGTTTAGAGTGTATGTGCTACCCCTTCTACATCTTACTACATTAACATCCAGTCTATATACTAGCTAGCCTGAGTAATTTTATCAGAATGTAGCTCTATTTTATGGAGAATGAAGTTACTGGGAAAATTTCCCAGCTCTTAGAATTATTGGAAGATCTAGAAAAAGTAGATTCTAGTTCATTCAGTAGAAACAGCAGTTTAGTTGTGGGTTATCTTCATCTGGCTGCTATTTCTGGTACCAGCTTCAGAACAACACTGGAAAAGCAGAAGACATGATGCTTGCCTCTTACTTTCATGCAACCAAGGTAAAGTCTCAGTAAACACAGCAGGTCGATGGGATCCAAGGTGTGTATCTATACTTGACCTGTTAAGGAGCAAAGAAACAGAAAAAAAAAAAAGGTTTTTGATTGAAAGGATTGTTTTTCAAGCTACTACAGTATAGTTTCTTAATTTGTTTCCCTGCTTTCACTTCATGCTTTTTACAAAAGTTACCAATTCAAATGGGTCATACAGAGAGTGCTAGGAGTTGAACCTCCTCAAAGTACTTTAAATGGAGGTATAAAAATGTCAAGGGGAAACCATTATTTGTACAACTAACACATACTAATAAAAGGATCTTCTTAATAAAAGATGGCCCTGAGAAAGTAATGCTGATGGAAAAATCTCACACAATAAAAGGAACTTTAATCTATTTCATGATATTGAAAATATAAAGAATAAAATGTTCAAAGTGATCTCTGCTTAGGGTGGGTTATAACATTTTGCCAAGGTGTAAGAATATGGCTAATTTACACTGTAAGTTATATGATAAAATGGGAATCATGGTTCAAAATAACCTGTAATGTTTTTTACAAGAAAAAATGACAGTTTAGTTTTCAAAAAAAATCACAATTCTGTAAAGAAACTGAGTTTATTTTATTTAGATGTAGTACTTACCATAGTTGTCTTTTTCTATACTAGTAATTTAATGATGATTTTAATATTTTCAAATTAGTGTTTCTCCAAGCTGCAATCTTGAAGGCAGAAACTCCAGTTTTCATTGAAAGTTTCCTTGTACACAGCATCCATGCTCAACAAATATTAGATGAAAAAGTGTATGAAGAGGGTGCAAGGGAGATGGAAAAATTGGTAATACATTTGCCTTTCGTGGGAATTAGACTTTGACCCCTAGAATCCATTGCTGAAGATAGGAAGATGTCTGGGGCTCTTCCCAGTCTAGCCTACATGGTGAACTTTCAGCCAATGAATGTCCCTGCTTAAAATTAGATGGAATGTCTTCTTGAGGATGACAACAAAAGTTGTCTGCTGGTCTGTATGCATAGTCACACACACACACACATACAGAGAGAGAGAGAGAGAGAGAGAGAGAGAGAGAGAGAGAGAGAGAGAGAGAGAGAGAGAAGGAGGGAGATACACATACACATACAAACAAAAAATAAAGCAAGAACTATGACTTTGAAGCTATATACTTTTACATAAAAATCATTTTCCCTGCACAGCTTGGATGGTCCTTAAGAAACTTTGCTTGATGCTTGGTGCTTTATGTTGACACAATTTTTCACACATAAATGTTTATCTTCAAGAGAAAGACATTTGTATATTTGTTTCAGATGTGATGTTACCATTACACAACCTTTGTTCCTGGACATGCCTCCCTGAGCCTGCAGCCCGGAGTTAACTACAGTGGAAATTCTGATCATTTTTGTCTTTCCTATATTGAATATCTACTGTATACTAAGTAAGTTAGACACCCAAAGTGGTGTCAATGGGAGACGATGAAAAGTGTGATGTCAGGCTGACTTGGAGGAAGCAGGTCAGCGAGCCTAACTCCTGGGACTAACTTTTATTCTAGCCCATTCTTATATTCACCTCCCTGCCTTCCACTCCCGCCCCCACAGCTACTACAAGGCAAAGAACCCTCTAGGCCACATCTTTCCACCATGAGGTTCTGCCCAAGCACAAGAGGACAAAAGACCATGAACTGAGACCTTGGAGACCGTGAGCTAAAATAAATCTCTCTCCCACTAGAGATGTTTCTGTTAGGTATTTTGCCACTGTAACAGAGACTAGTAAAGTGATTTCATGGTTACCATAAGAATGGGCAAACAAGACAGAATGATGGGGGCAGTTAGCCCAGCCTGGACATTCTTAAATGTTCTTGAGCTCTAAAACTCTGGCACTGTGGGGAGAGCTTCACCACAGCTAGAGGTATCAGAACATTTGTCTTTTCAATCAATAACATTGGTTCTAAGAGTAGAGATGGGTCAAATTTGTTTCTTTCCTTTAGTCTACAGATATGTATTTTCTATTAACAAAATGCTTAATAGATGTCAATAAACCACATGTATTTATTATATCTTTTTACCTCTCCCTTAATGCTAAGCAAATGCCTTCCCCAATGACTGAATTTTTAGATTGCATCAACTCTTCCCAGTAAAATGAAGATGTAATAAATCAAAGTTGTGATTGTCCACATGGATAAACGTATGTGAGTTATTTCCTCTTTCCTTCCTGTATTCTAGCCCTCCCTGCTTCTCTTCTTTTGCTTCTATGGGGAAGAGAAGCAAGACCTTGCCTATTCCTTTGGAATGTATTATGCTGACTGCAAGGCACCTGCACCCTGCTGCTCCTTGTGTGGAGAAAGCATTAAGCCTTTCTTCCATTCACTTTAAGATGCTGTAAGACTCATGTCAGAAAGATGTAATTAAAAGGACAAGAACAGCAGGGAAAATGCTAGACAATTACTAGGAGACACAGGGTAAAAACAAGGTTGAGACAAACTAGTTTATATGAAGAGAAGTTCTGATTACAAGCATAGTTATTATTGGTACTTAACATTTATTGAGCACCAACAGGCATCACACAGGGTAAAGAACATGGAATTAGTTCTTATTCTAGCCAGGAAGTAACACTTAAAGGACTGTGAGATACCCCCAAAGCTCCTGACCTTACATGATACTTTTCTAGGAAGAGAGTGAGAGATTCCTGATCCTGTATAGATCTTGAGTTTTTATGAGGAAACAAAATACTACAAAGAAATCAGGCAAGAATTTTTTTATAATGAACATTCAATACAAATGAGTCACCCAGAAGAAAGGACCAGCTTAATAATGAAGAATAGCATGGAATAATGAAGTGAAGATTCTGGCTGCCTTGTGGATGTTTCCCATATGAAATTTAGCTAAACTCTTCAAATTGTGACATTGATGGATCCTACAAATCCCCCCACATTAGTTGGTCTAGAGAAAATGTTGAGACAATTTTCAAAGTACTCATAAAAATTTATCAAATACAAATCTCAAGCCCAGGGTAGACGAAACAGTGCTGAAAGGACTTTGAAACTAAAAACAAAAGTCTACGTTTTTCATCTGCTTAGATCTTAAAGCTGAGAAGAAATAGCTGGCAAATTACAGAAATTAAAAGGATGTGTTCAATAACAAATGGTTGAATACAATGAAATATATTTTTTAAAAATCAAAGTAAGATGAAATTTGGGTTTGGAACTTTCCACAGAGAAAAAACATTTTAAGTAAAAAGTAATTTTCCTCTCCCATACCAAGATATGACAATACATGCCTCGCAGTGTAACCAATACTCTCACCTGGCAAAAACAGGAACCAAGAGAGCCAAGAAATCATCAGTTCATTCTGCTCACTTATTAAGTCCAGTGCATTCACATCTACTTGAGGCGTGAGCTCATTTTCAGCAGTGCATTTAGGACACAGTTGCTCTTTTAAGTGTTGAAACTATTTTGGATGCATTTCTTTCCAATGTACATACCTCTTTTCTTTCCAAAGCAGAGTGTATTCTGTTTGGTTTTGATCCACATATTCAGAGTCATGTCGGAAAATTGGAACAGATTTAGAAAACTCTTTTCCATTAGTTTCACAGCACAGGACACAGATCTCGAGCCTGCTGCCTTCCCTTAATAAAACTGAAATGTCTGTGAACTCAAAGTTCTAATCTGGTCCTTTGGGTGGTTTTGAAGGCTGTTCATCTAAGTAGGAACACAAAATGTATTTTACTTGGGGGTTGTCTCAATGATTAAAAGCACTGGCTGCTCTTTTCGAGGACCTGAGTTTGCTTTCGGCACTCACAGTGGGGCTCACAACCATCTGTAACTCCAGTTTCAGGATATTTGATGCCCTGTTTTGGCCTCTTGAGTACCAGGCATGCAAGAGGTGCACACACATGCAGGGAAAACACTGTTAAAAATTACTGTTTAATATATATTATATTACATATATAAAGCTATTTGATATGTAATATATTTTAAAAACTCAACATATGTTTAAAATAATGTGATGTTTCTCCTCTTGTCTTAAGTTCAGCAAATGCAAGAAGGTCTATATTGAGGTTTTTACTATAGGCACCCTCGAGATGACAGAGAAAAAGCAGGCATGACTATCCATCCCAGACATTCCAAGAAGTCATACTTTCTAATGAATAAATGACTTTACGGTGTGATGACTGATCTAGCACATGCCTCCTTTACTAGACACTCTGACTCCTAGATCTCTTTAATGCCATTTCTCTAACTCTGCAGTGTGTATTCTGCTGCCTATGAACACAAAACCTTTGGAATGGCTCATGTAGGGAAAACATGTCAACATGGCATTGTGACTCTTGCAGATGTCCTGAGGTTTGAGCTTGTTTATGTGTTTGAAGATAAATAGATATTTCTGTTCTTCCTCCTCATGTGAAAACAAGGTAAATGGATTATTTTTTCTCTATGCATAAAATTAAGGAGTTGAATTTTATTCTCACATAATTGAAGAGATAGAACTCAATGTTTCTACCAGTATTTGTGACATAATTTTCCCTGAGCTTGGCTCCCTTCATTTTCTTTGTATACTCACTGGCAGTCAAATATTGGCTTAACTAACCAGATATGGTGGTATACACCTTTAATACTAACACCGTGGAGAGAGAGGCAGGTAGATTTCTATGAGTTTGAGGCTAGCCTGATTTACACAGCAGTTTCCAAGCCAACCAAGGGAACATAGTGAGACCTGTCTCAAAAATCAAACATTCAAAAAATTGGCTTAACCAAAGAGGAGACTTCTCATACTTGGTATTTTATCTCATCTATATCTACCAAAGATATCTAGCCTTTTGACATCACCAGATGATATTGTCTTCTACAAGCTTCATGCCTGAGAACTATGAGATAGAATTACAAAACAAACAAACAAGAAAATCCAATAAACAAACAAACAAACAAATAAATGCAATATTTTTTTAATTTATTTTTTCAGAGCTGAGGACCGAACCCGGGGCCTTTCTCTTGCTAGGCAAGCATAATATTTTAAGTAAGTTTGTGATTTTATATGGGGTCACACTTATAATCATTCTTGACTGCCTGCAGGTTTCCTGCAGGCTGTGGGTTGAACATACTTTTCTTTGTCCACAACACTAAAATTCAGGTTAAGCATCCAACGCTCCAGTCAAATACCTCTTGAACACTCAGCCCCACCTTCTGTGGTGCCTGGCTTCTTAGGTCTTGTTTCTGTGCATGGCTCACAGACTGAACTTCCTTTTCTGCAAATTGGAAATGTGAAAAGCAAAGTGCTGCTCTCAATTGCTTCCTGGACGTCCACACAACTTACAGGTACATATTGCTTTGAACACAGCTTTGTGGGGATTAAACATTTCAAATGAACTAGGAGATACATGCTTAGAGAACTAGAAGGACTATTTTTACAGAAAATGAAAATGTGTGAAAATTATTTTTAAGGCATGAGTTTCCATTCCTGTAGTATTTTGAATATTTGCCAACTGTGTGAATAATTAGTGTGTTTTTAAAAGCCAAATATGTTGAGTCAGTTGTGTGTGAAAAATAAACTTATCGTGCATGACTTATTCCTTCTTACATTCTTACACATTGTAAACATAGTTGAATTAACTAAAATATTGGTATGTGATCTATCACAGGTGGTCCTGGACTAGTAGAATTGTAGATTAGGCCTGGTTTTTCAATCTATAGCTAATTAATAGATGTAGAGGTAAATGGCAGCTTACCTCCTAAAAACAGAAACTTCTAGATAAAAGTCATAAAACAGATGAATTTAATAAAGAAACTGTATTTGGTATAAGTAGGACATGATTACAATTTTAATTCCCTTCTGCTTTTACGACTGTAGAATTATCATTGTTAACTGAAGCTATAACTATTGCAAAGATCATTTGGAAATACCAAAAGTTGTGTTGGCACTCTCTCATATTACTGAGGTTGTGTGCTCACATAACTAACTGCCTTGGGTGAGTTGTTGAGTCTTCTGTTAGCTCAACTACCAGGTTGAGCACCTCTGCTGTGTTTATGATGTATAGCTACCCTTTGTTGACTCTCAGTGAAGTCTACTAAAGATAGCCAGGCAAGCATCAATTCCGGGGTTCTTGAATCTGTCTCTGATGAACTTTAGGTTCAGCCATGAAGATGATCGTTGAGGTTAGGAACACTACCAGAGAATACTCAACTATCTCAGTCTTAGACTGGGGGAGTCCACAGAAGACAAGAATGACCTTTCATTCCCAAGTTCTTTCAATCAAGATGATGTTATTGTTGCCCAGTAAAAAATGGAGAAACAAAGCACAAACATGGTAGAAGGATAGAGCTTGAAAGATGAAAAGAAAGATGATGTCATCCTCAAGTAGAGACTGATGTGAGATTCCAAGGCCACTCCGTTTATACTGGATATAAAAGTGCTGGATTCAGGTAGTTCTGTGCTGGCATTTTAGTTCTATTTTTAGTGGGCTAGCTGACTTAAGCCACATCACAAAGTTGCTCCTTACCTGAGGGCTGCAGTAAAATGTATATGAAAACACTAACTAGGCAGCTTTACTGTTGGCATCAGATGAAATGAGGCCCAGCACTTAGAAAAGACTAGATGATCAGCAAGCTAAGATTATAATTTTTCCATTGCTATTTAGAGTAGTGATAAAGCTAAGAAAATAAAGCCCTATGAACATTTATATAAATCTGCTTCCCCTAAGTCTGAGAAGGCTGTTCAAATGGATGTAGAGTAAAAAGTATCTATTAGATTTTTTGATGAAAGCATTGTATTTCAAGCTTACACTATTATAGGTAGACTCATGGATGGATAATCCACTTGAGAATAGAGTTTAGCTAAAAAAAAAAACATTGCTGTGGATATTTTAATCTTTTAAATTTTAATCATCTCTGTAGATGGGAAGCTTGTTTGGCATTTATTGTCTTAATGGGTGCCTTTTGTTTGTTCTGTCATTTGGAGGAGTTTTAGTGAAATACGAGATTTTAGAAATTACAAAATGAAATGTACCTAGACAGAGGCCCCCATGGGTGGCTAGCAACCCCCTAAGTAAGCTTGAAGTCTTGTCATGTAGGAGGAGGCCACCTTTATTTTCTTTTTGACTCTGCTGAAAGCATGACCTGTGCTTCTCACAGGAATGAGTGCACCATGTGAACATGGCCTTCACTGTTTGTACTTTTGGTAATACTCTGGTGTTACACATCCATCTGTCTCTTCCTCCTTCAGTGTCCTTTGCCCATGGATGTCTGCTCTGTACTTTTCCTTCCTATTTCTGGTACCACCGACTTTTCTCATCCCTCAGCCCCTCTGAGATCCCATGTCACTGTGCTATCAGCAAATCTGACATCAGAATATTGGAATATAAGATGCATTTTTCTGTGGTCATACTTCAAGTTTTAACCAGCAATAGCTTATTCTGAAACATGAAAGATGTTTTTTTCCTACTTTACCAGATTTTATTTAACAGCAGTATCTCAATGATTGATAAATACAGAGAGAGAATGATGTAATCAATGCCACCTTGCTGTGCCATCTCAAGGAGCTGGATACTGAAAGAAGAGGGCAGCAAACTGAAAGCACTACTTTTGAAACCACAAAATATCTGCCTGATGGGTAACAGTTTCCTGAAACATGCTCATAGAATTTTTAAAGAAAAAGTGAAACTCTAATACATTGTAACATCTATAGGTTTGGGTTTTTTTTTTTTTTTTTACACCTTTTCTTCTCTTTGATTGCTAGAATTCTTTGCACAGGATGCACTGCTGACTTTTCCCCAGCAATCTCCCAGAATGGGGCCAAAGGTGTCAGGAGAGCTGAAGTCTTGCTCCTTAGCTTTCTGCACTGATGAAGCATCGCTGTCTCTGTTTGCTGTACAAAGGACTTGGCTGGTGTTACTAAGCAAGCCATATGCTTATCAGGCAGAAAACGTGCAACAGTTTCTCTCCCTTTGCTGTCAGTGAGCCACACAGCTTAAGGCTACAGTTTTGGGAAACGATTCAGAAGCCAGGAAGTTTTGCATCTACAGCAAGCAGTCTCTGGACCCTGAGTGGCTGAAGGGAGGAGAGGCTACAGTTCAATGCATTTCCTGAGCAGCAAAAGCTGGTATTCTACCACTCTTACATCCCATAGAAAGAGAAGTCATCTGGATGTGCAAACAATTTAAAAATAGATACATTATTATAATACATATTATTATAATATAATGTTGTAACCTATTTTCCATTTACTTCATTCTTGTAGTTAAAATAATATCTGGTAGCAAGGCTGTGAGTAGCCATTGATTAGAGGGTACAGTAGCAGTAATACCCCAGTTAGAGGCTGGTGGTTTGCTTGAGCAGAGAACACCCTCAGCTTTGCTTTGAGCTATTAATTAACGAACCAGTCATTAACTCCTGCTAACAATTGATTTAGAAGGAATTATTTCTTAAATAGCAGGAGGTATTTAAGAGGAATGTAAATTAAAACAAAGAACTGCTGGATCCAGAGGAGAAAAAATAGAAGTTCTTGAAATATAGAGACTAGCTGCAAGGGCTCTGTAATTAGCCAGTGATAAACAATCATTGAGAAGCACATCCCTTTATTTTAGTGTGTTTTTCTTACAAATAGTGACAATATGTCTTACAATCAAGGATCCCACTGTCTTCACTAATTGGATCATCAAAATGAATGATGTTGTGGGAAGCATGAGTGAAATAGTAAATGGTCATTTTAATTATCAAGACATTTGCATGGATCACAGATATTATGGAAATTGAAGAACCCCCAATTGATACATGTACAACACAACTCCTCAGGGAACATCTCAGAAGAGGGTTCAGAAAGATTGTAAGAGCTTGAGGACTAGGAATTCTACTGTGAGACTGGGACTTTTGGCTGTGAGAAGGGAGCTAAAATCTCAACAACATGGCTGCCTAAAGAAGATGTGAGTAATTCCAAAACCAGTTATCACAATATAACGGGAGAGAGCAAACCAGGCCCCAGTGCCAAGTGAGGAGCAAGCCACAGATAATTAACAGCTTCTGAGAGAGGAGGAAGTAGTCTTCCCCAGGGATGAGCACTTGGACTGGTTATCTAACACTCAGTGGTCAGTCCTAGAAACATTTATGCAGGCAACACTCAGTGAACTCAGCAGATTGTGTTTATGTATTTGTTTGTTTACCTATAGCAATAACGGATGAAGAAGAGGAGACCATGAATTTGGAATGGGGTAGTGGTGTTGGACATAGGAGAGGTACAAAAGGGGGGAGGGGGACAGTGTAACTATATCTTAATAAAACCACAGAAAAATACATAAAAATAATAAATCTATTGTCTAAGAGCAAAATTGTATAGTACAGTTGCAGTAAATGGATCGCTTCAAGGACCTTGGGCTGGTTCCTATTATAAACCATCTTCTCTCCTGAAGAATCTCTTCTTGTTACCTTGACAACAAGATTTTCAGGAGTTATTGGTTTCCATGTAAAGCAGCAATGAGAAAACTAAAGTAACAAAGAAACTGAAGAAAATATACAGCTTCTTAGAAAATTATTGACCCTCCTGTAAATTATTGTAGACAGACTTTTCTTTTTGTACTGCTAGCTCACAAAAAATGACATGAAGACTTTTTGTTAATTATGAAAGCTCGGCCTTAGCTTAGGTTTATTTCGAACTAGCTCTTATAACTTAACCCATATTTTTAATCAACATTCTTCATGTGCTTGTTGCCTTATCTTGACATTATGCCCATTCTGGTTATTCTGTGTCTGACTGGTGACTCTGCCTTTTTTCTTCCCAGAGTGCTCTCTGTCCCCAGAAGTCCCACCTAACCTCTTCCTACCTAGCTAATGGTCATTAAGTTCTTTATTAAATCAATCACAGTGACATATCTTCACAGAGTGAAAAGGAATATTATGCAACATTTCTCCCTTCTTGTCTAAATAAAAAGGAAAATTTTTAACTGTAACATAATAAAACTATAAGCAATAAGAACAGTTATCAGATAAGAATTACATCTACAATGTCCAGTTCATTTGCATTCAGCAAATTCAGAGAAAATACTCCATTATTAATCCTATTTTGATGAGTCCAAAGTTTTTTATACATAATTTACCTTTTATCATAGCTAAGGAAAACTATAACTATATAGTCTTCAATTCCATCAAAGATCCCAGAAGGATATACTATTACCTGAGTAAATAGGAAGTACAGAGTAAGAAACTTTGAAAACTAAGAAATGACAGAGACATCTGGTTTTCTATGGAAAAAAAAAGCAAAACATCTTCTGCAACATAACATGTTTTTTGACTTCCATTTTGAAGTTAAGATATTTTAAAAATATTTAGGTTGGTTTAATTTAGTAGTTTTTATATTCCAATGTCTCTCAGCAGCTATTGTTTGCTCATCAGCAATAAAAAATTTTAAAGTTAGTAAAACACAATATAGGATCCAAACTATGTGTTTTGTCCATCTTTATATGGCTTGTCCTTTTTATATTATTTTTATTTTTCTTTAAAGTCTTTTATTACTTATAAACTTTTTTCTTAGTTTTCTTTACCCATTTTCTTTTCTTTTTTAAGCCTATGTACATTTTAAATATACTGTAACCTGTTTGTGGTTTTGTTCTGTGTGAATCTGTCTTTGCTGAGCATCTGTAGTGTTCTCTGATCTTGTGAGACAAATCTTTTTTTTAAAGATTTATTTATTTATTATGTATACAGAATAGGGCACCAGATCTCATTACAGATGGTTGTGAGCACCATGTGGGTGCTGGGAATTGAATTCAGGACCTCTGTCAGTGCTCTTAACCTCTGAGCCATCTCTTTAGCCCACTTAAACTGCTATGTCAGCCACCGGCATGGCTCAGCTTGGCTCCTGGATCTAGTGGCTGAGTCCAGCCCTCAGGCAGCCTACCTACCTCAGAGACAACAAGCCTACCCAAGAGACCTCAGTCATCAGGAAGCCACATTTGACTCCATGTTCCAAACTTTATTTTTAAAGATTCCTCTGGCCCTATGTGGAGATATATGGCCAGACACACTGGTCACCATGTGTGGACAGACTTTTCTTTATGTGCCACCAGCTCACACACAAAAATAAAATGACAAGGAGACTTTATTAATTATGAAAACTTGGCCTTAATTTAGGCTTGTTTCTAACTAGCTCTTATAACTTAAATTAAACTATATTTTTAATCTATGTTCTCCCACACACTCATTATCTCATCTCCATTATGCCCTTCCTGGTTATACCACATCTGGCTGGTGACTCTGCCTTTCTTCTTCTCAGAGTTCTCCCTGTCCCCAAAGTCCCACCTAACCTCTTCATACCTAGCTAATGGTCATTCAGCTCTTTTACTAAACACATCTTCACATAGTGCAAAAGAATATTCTGTAACACCCTCCTACTACAATCAGTTTAGGAATTAGCTTGTCAATAATGCCCAGAATGCCTCCTCCAAAAGTTTACCTGCTCTGAACTTCAAGTATAGTCAGTGTCAATTATGTATGTAAAAGAAACCATAGAAAAGTTTCTTGCTGTGGATATTGATCGCTCTGTATGCTGTGAATGTGTTGCTTTGATTTGGTTGATAAATAAAACACTGATTGGCCAGTATCCAGGCAGGAAGTATAGTATAGGTGGGATAAACAGAGAGGAGGATTCTGGGAAGTGGAAGGCTGAGTCAGGAGACGCTGCCAGCAGCCACCACCATGAGAAGTAAGATGTAAAGTACCAGTGCGCCACAAACCCCATGACAACTTATAGATGAGTAGAAATGGGTTAATTTAAGATATAAGAACTAGATAACAAGAAGCCTGCCATATCCATACAGTTTTATAAGTAATATAAGTCTCTGTGTGTTTACTTAGGTCTGAGCAGCTGCAGGCCTGAGTGGGACTGGAGAAAACTACAGCTACAAATGGTGCTCAATGGCTCAAATTTCCATCTAAAACCTGAGAAATTACATTCTAAAATGGAGTGAAAAAACAGCGTTCTAGTTGTCTCTCTCAAGTTAGCCACAGCCTGCAGGCTTGAGCTACTCTGTGGCTTGGCCTATGCCATGTTACACAGAGGTGTCTCCAAGCTGCACACCATGCTGTGGGTGGATATAGTTTTTGCTAGTTTTAAAAAAAAATGTTTCTGGGCTACACGCTGCTTTGATAGAGACATAGACCCACTGCCTTCCAGAGTCTGGAGGTGAACATGGTTCCTCCAAAGCTGGTGGTAAACATAGTTCTGCCATGTTGGAAAGCTGAGGTGGGTGAAGCCAGTAGCTACAACTGCTGTTTCAGTCTTTGTAATGCTACAGTTTAAAGCAAGAGGTTCACAATAAGACAGATTCAGATGGAATAGTTTACAATGTATGTAAAAGTGGATGTAGGCTTGTAAGAAAGACAAAAAGAAATATATACAGTTATATAAAGAAATAATTTTAAAAAATAAAGTCTTTAAAGAGAAAGTAAAATTAATATAAAAATAAGCCATGTAAAGATAGATATTACACAGAGAATCTGGATTGTGTTGTCTTTGGGATTTTTTTTTTTTTTCTAAATAAAATATTTAATTCACACAATAAATTGTATATACTCAAAGTGATCTCACACATGCATACATTGAACAATGATTTTTGCAACAAAATAACCACATCTGTAAGCATCCATGTTACACATTAGCTTCTCAGAACTTATTAATTTTACAACTGCAAGTTCATGCTTTTTGATCAATATCATATTACCTCTTTCACCCTTTAGAAATCAGCCTTGTCATCACTGTTTGTATGGCTTCCATTTTTATTAGAACCACATGTAAGATCACAATACTTCCATTGCTACCTTGGTGACAACACTTCTTGGGGGAATTGTTTATGGCACATTAATATGGAAAATGTCTTTAGTTTGCACATGAACACAAAAAGCACAGCAAAACTTCCCCTCCTGCCCATACAGCTTGGACATCATGTATTCTTGTCTATTGCTGAGGATCAGTGTATCAGTGATATGTATGTGAAATTCATTGATGTGCTCATCATCCTAATAGCGTCGTAGTGTTACCTCCTTGTGGATTTACTGTGTAACTCCCCTAATTGCTAATGTTGTTGACATCTTTGAGAACCCTGCCTTTTCTGGAATATAGTGATGATAATTTTATGTTGGTGTTCCTGAGAAATACTTTCATTGATTATAATTTTCCTCTACTCATCTCATCTATCTTCACTATGTGGATAATTATGGCCTTAGAAAGTCATTTGGGAAAAATTGTCCTTCCTTTCTATTTTCTGGAAATTATTATGGAAATTGATTTTATTTATTTATTTATTTATTTTTGCATGTTCAGTAGTGAAATTCTCTGTCTTTGAACACTATTTTTTTTTTCGGGGGGAAGATAGTTTATCTGTACAAATAAAATATTTGTGGTAGACAAAAGACTCTATGCTTTCTTTGTGGTCTTCATGCTAGACTTTGGCAAAGTACAACTTACAATGAACTTGTCTAGTTTCATTAAGGTTGTTGCACATCATTGACTAATTAAAGATTTTTGTGAGCATAAGCACTACCCTCTTGTTTCTGGATATGAGGTGTGTGTGTGTGTGTGTATGGTTTCCTAGTCTTCCTATAGATTTGCCTTTTTTTTTTTTTTGGTTTTATTATTATTATTATTATTATTATTATTATTATTATTATTATTATTTTACAACACCATTCAGTTCAACATAATAGCCACAGAATCCCCTGTTCTCCCCCTCTCGCCCACCCCTCCCCCCAGCCCACCCCCCATTCCCACCTCCTCCAGATCAAGGTCTCCCCCGAGGACCGGGGTTGACCTGGTAGACTCAGTCCAGGCAGGTCCATTCCCCCCTCCCAGACCGAGCCAAGTGTCCCTGCATAAGTCCCAGGATTCAAACAGCCAACTCATGCAACGAGCCCAGGACCTGGCACCAATGCACAGCTGCCTCCCAAACAGATCAAGCCAACTGACTGTCTCACCCGTTCAGGTGGCCTGATCCAGTTGGGGGCCCCTCAGCCTTTGGTTCATAGATCCTGTGCTTCCATTCATTTGGTTATTTGTCCCGGTGCTTTATCCAACCTTGGCTTCAACAATTCTCGCTCATATAAATCCTCTTCTTACTCACTAATTAGACTCCCAGTGCTCCACCAGGGGCCCAGCCGTGGATGTCTGCCTTCAGATTCCTCAGTCCTTGGATGGGGTTTATGGCACCACTATTTGGGTGTCTGGCCATCCCATCACCAGAGTAGGTCAGTTCCTGCCGTCTCGCGACCATTGCCAGCAGTCTTTTGAGGGAGTATCTTTGTGGATCTCCGTGGGCCTCCCTAGCTCTCTGCTTCCTCCCCTTCTCACCTTCTCATGTGGTCTTCATTTACCATGGTCTCCTATTCCTTGTTCTCCCTCTCTTTTCTTGATCCAGCTAGGATCTCCCACTCTTTCCCTCGACTGTCGCCCTTCATTGTTCCCACTCATGACCAGGCTATTCATGTAGATCTTGTCCATTTCTCCGTGTCTTTTTTTGGGGTCCCGTTTTCCAGGTAGCCTCACTGGTGATGTGAGTAGCAGTCTAGTCATCCTTGTTCCACATCTAGCATCTTCCTATGAGTGAGTACATACCATATTTGTCTTTCTGAGTCTGGGTTACCTCACTCAGGATGATTTTTTCTAGATCCATCCATTTGCCTGCAAACCGTGTGATGTCGTTGTTTTTCTCTGCTGAGTAGTATTCCATTGTGTATATGTGCCACAATTTATTTATCCATTCTTCAGTTGAAGGGCATCTAGGTTGTTTCCAGGTTTTGGCTATTACAAACAATGCTGATATGAACATAGCTGAGCAAGTGCTCTTGTGGTATGATTGAGCATTTCTTGGGTATATGCCCAGGAGTGGTATAGCTGGATCTTGGGGGAGATTGATTCCCAATTTTCTAAGAAAGCGCCATATTGATTTCCAAAGTGGTTGTACAAGCTTGCATTCCCACCAGCAGTGGAGGAGAGTTCCCCTAGTTCCACATCCTCTCCAGCATAAAGTGTCTTCAGTGTTTTTGATCTTAGCCACTCTGACAGGCGTAAGGTGGTATCTCAGAGTTGTCTTGATTTGCATTTCCCTGATGATTAGGGAAGTTGAGCAATTCCTTAAATGTCTTTCAGCCATTTGGGATTCCTCTGTTGAGAATTCTCTGTTTAGTTCTAAAGCCCATTTCTCAATTGGACTGTTGGTCCTTTTGATGTCTAATTTCTTGAGTTCCTTATATATTCTGGATATCAGTCCTCTGTCAGATGTGGGGTTGGTGAAGATCTTTTCCCATTCTGTAGGCTGTCGCTTTGCCTTGTTGACCGTATCCTTTGCTCTACAAAAGCTTCTCAGTTTCAAGAGGTCCCATTGATTGATTGTTTGTCTCAGTGTCTGCGCTACTGGTGTTATATTTAGGAAGTGATCTCCTATGCCAAGGCATTCAAGACTATTTCCTACTTTTTCTTCTAGCAGGTTCAGAGTAGCTGGATTTATGTTGAGGTCTTTGATCCACTTGGACTTAAGTTTTGTGCACGGTGACAGATATGGATCTATTTGCAGCCTTCTACACGCTGATATCCAGTTATGCCAGCACCATTTGTTGAAGATGCTTTCTTTTTTCCATTGTACACTTTTGGCTTCTTTGTCAAAAATTATATGTCCATAGGTGTGTGGGTTAATGTCAGGGTCTTCAATTCGATTCCATTGGTCCACATGTCGGTTTTTATGCCAATACCAGGCTGTTTTTATTACTGTAGCTCTATAGTAGAGCTTGAAGTCGGGGATTGTGATGCCTCCAGAAGTTGTTTTATTGTACAGGTTTCTTTTAGCTATCCTGGGTTTTTTGTTTTTCCATATGAAGTTGAGTATTGTTCTTTCCAGATCTGTGAAGAATTGTGTTGGTATTTTGATGGGGATTGCATTGAATCTGTAAATTGCTTTTGGTAAGATTGCCATTTTTACTATGTTAACCCTGCCTATCCATGAGCATGGAAGATCTTTCCATTTTCTGAGATCTTCTTCAATTTCTTTTTTCAGGGACTTAAAGTTCTTGTCATATAGGTCCTTCACTTGCTTGGTTAGTGTTACCCCAAGGTATTTTATGTCATTTTTGGCTATTGTAAAGGGTGATGTATCTCTAATTGCCTTCTCAGCTTCTTTGTCCATTGTATATAGGAGGGCTACTGATTTTTTTGAGTTGATTTTGTATCCTGCTATGTTGCTGAAGGTGTTTATAAGCTTTATCAATTCCTGGGTGGAATCTTTAGGGTCACTCAAGTATACTATCATGTCGTCTGCAAATAGGGAAAGCTTGACTTCTTCCTTTCCAATTTGAATCCCCTTAATCTCCTTATGTTGTCTTATTGCTCTGGCTAGAACTTCAAGTACTATATTGAATAAGTATGGGGAGAGTGGACAGCCTTGTCTCGTTCCTGATTTTAGTGGAATTGCTTTGAGTTTCTCTCCATTTAATTTGATGTTGGCTGTTGGTTTGCTATATATTGCCTTTATTATGTTTAGGTATGTTCCCTGTATTCCTGATCGCTCCAAGACTTTTATCATGAAGGGGTGTTGGATTTTGTCAAATGCCTTTTCTGCATCTAGTGAGATGATCATGTGGTTTTTTTCTTTGAGTTTGTTTATATGGTGTATTACATTAATGGACTTTCGTATGTTGAACCACCCTTGCATCCCTGGGATGAAGCCTACTTGATCATGGTGGATAATTGTTCTGATGTGTTCTTGGAGTCTGTTTGCCAGTATTTTATTGAGTATTTTTGCATCAATGTTCATGAGGGAGATCGGTCTGTAGTTCTCTTTCTTTGTTGCATCCTTGTTTGGTTTAGGAATCAGGGTAATTGTAGCCTCGTAGAAGGAGTTTGGTAATGTTCCTTCTGTTTCTATTATGTGGAACAATTTAGAGAGTATTGGTATTAACTCTTCTTTGAAGATCTGGTAGAATTCTGCGCTGAAACCATCTGGTCCTGGGCTTTTTTTGGTTGGGAGACCTTTAATGACTGTTTCTATTTCCTTAGGGGTTATTGGACTATTTAAATAGTTTATCTGGTCTTGATTAAACTTAGGTATGTGGTATCTATCCAGAAAAATGTCCATTTCTTTTAGGTTTTCCAGTTTTGTGGAGTAGAGGTTTTTGAAATATGACCTTATAATTCTCTGGATTTCCTCAATGTCTGTTGTTATGTCCCCCTTTTCATTTCTGATTTTGTTGATTTGGATTCTCTCTCTCTGTCTTTTGGTTAGTTTGGATAAGGGCTTGTCTATCTTGTTGATTTTCTCAAAGAACCAACTCTTTGTTTCATTAATTTTTTGTATTATTCTCTTAGTTTCTAATTTATTAATTTCACCTCTCACTTTGATAATTTCCTGGCGTCTATTCTTCCTGGGAGACTTTGCTTCTTCTTGTTCTAGAGCTTTCAGATGTGCTGTTAATTCACTAGTGTGCGATTTCTCCAACTTCTTTATGTGGGCATTTAGTGCTATGAATTTCCCTCTTAGCACTGCTTTCATAGTGTCCCATAAGTTTGGGTATGTGGTGTCTTCATTTTCATTGATCTCTAGGAAGTCTTTAATTTCTTTCTTTATTTCTTCCTTAACCCATTGGTGATTCAGTTGAGCATTATTCAGTTTCCATGAGGTTGTAGGTTTTCTGTAGTTTTTGTTGTTGTTGAAATCTAGCTTTAAACCATGGTGATCTGATAGAACACAGGAGGTTATTCTGATTGTTTTGTATCTGTTGAGATTTGCTTTGTGGCCAAGTATGTGGTCGATTTTAGAGAAAGTTCCATGGGGTGCTGAGAAGAAAGTATATTCTTTCTTGTTAGGATGGAATGTTCTGTAGATATCTATTAGGTCCAATTGGGTCATGACATCAGTTAAGTCCTTTATTTCTCTGTTAAGTTTCGATTTGGGAGATCTGTCCAGTGGTGAAAGTGGGGTGTTGAGATCTCCCACTATTAATGTGTGGGGTTTTATATGTGGTTTAAGCTTTAGTAATGTTTCTTTTACATATGTGGGTGCCCTTATGTTTGGGGCATATATGTTCAGAATTGAAACTTCATCTTGGTCGATCTTTCCTGTGACGAGGATGTAATGTCCTTCTTGATCTCTTTTGATTGATTTTAGTTTGAAGTCTATTTTGTTGGATATCAGGATGGCTACCCCTGCTTGTTTCTTAAGACCATTTGATTGAAAAGTCTTTTCCCAGCCTTTTATTCTTAGGTAGTGTCTATCTTTGAATTTGAGATGTCTTTCTTGTATGCAGCAGAAGGATGGGTCCTGCTTTCGTATCCATTCTGTAAGTCTATGTCTTTTTATAGGTGAATTAAGTCCGTTGATATTAAGGGATATTAATGACCAGTGATTCTTCATCTCTGTTATTTTTGGTGGTAGTGTGTGTGTACTTCTCTTCTTTGGGGTTTACTGTTGTGGCTTTATCTATTGCCTGTGTTTTCAAGTGTGTATCTGACTTCCCTCGGTTGGAATTTTCCTTCTAGTGCTTTCTGTAGGGCTGGGTTTGTGGATAGGTATTGTTTAAATCTGGCTTTGTCTTCGAATGTCTTGTTCCTTCCGTCTATGATGATTGAAAGTTTTGCTGGGTATATTAGTCTGGGCTGACATCCATGGTCTCTTAGTGTCTGCATTACATCTGTCCAGGTCCTTCTGGCTTTCAAAGTCTCCATTGAGAAATCGGGTGTTATTCTGATGGGTTTACCTTTATAGGTCACTTGGCCTTTTTCCTTGGCTGCTCTTAATATTCTTTCTTTATTCTGTACATTTAGTTGTTTAATTATTATGTGTCGAGGGGACTTTTTTTGGGGGTCTATTCTGTTTGGTGTTCTATAGGCTTCTTGTATCTTCATAGGCATTTCCTTCTTTAAGTTGGGAAAGTTTTCTTCTATAATTTTGTTGAATATATTTTCTGTGCCTTTGAGTTGGTATTCTTCACCTTCTTCTATCCCTATAATTCGTAAGTTTGGTCTTTTTATGGTGTCCCAGATTTCTTGGACATTTTGGTTCATGACTTTGTTGGCTTTAGTGTTTCCTTCGACTGATGGAACTATTTCTTCTACTGTATCTTCAATGCCAGAAATCCTCTCTTCCATCTCTTGCATTCTGTTGGTTATACTTGCATCCGAAGTTCCTGATCTTTTACTCAGGTTTTCTATTTCCAGCATTCCCTCTGTTTGTGTCTTTTTCATTTTTTCAATTTCCCTTTTCAGATCTTGGACTGTTTCCTTTGTTTGTTTCATTGCTTTTTCATGATTTTCTTTCAGTGCTTTATTGTTTTCTTCCAGGATTTTAAGGTTTTCTTCCAGGACTTTATTGTTTTCTTGGAGGGCTTTATTGTTTTCTTCTAATTTGTTTGCCCTTTCCTCTAGTTGTTTACAGCGTTCTTCCAATTTTCTTGTCTTTTCCTCTACACAAGCCTCTACCTTCTTCATGAAGTTACTCATAAGGCTACTTTCTTCTGCTTCTTCCAATTTTTGGTGTTCAGGTCTAGATGTTGGAGGCGAGCTAGGTTCTGGTGATGCTGTATTGCTCTTCATTTTGCTGTATGTACTTCTGCTTTGACGTCTGCCCATCTCCTTGTGGTTCCTTCTTGGTCTTATCAGTGGACTTGTTTCACAAAGATCTGACAGACTCAGGAAGACTCTCTCTCTTGTCCAAAAGGGAGTTCTCTTGTCCAACTCTTTGGTCCAGAAGGGAAGTCAGGGGCAAGCTCTGGTCCAGAATGGCAGTCGGGGACAGGCTAGGAGCTGGGGGCCGGTCTCTAAGTCTCAGGAAGTGGGTGGGGTCTTGGGCAGATGGGCGTGGGGGCAGGGCGCGGAGACTGCAGGGGCTGCCGGGGGCTTGGAAATGGGGATCCCTCCCGGTGGGGCTAGAAGGGGAGCTGCCCGGTGGCCAGAACCTGGTGCCAAGTTGGGCAGGCCTCTCAGGAGTGGCTGGTGGCCAGGGATGGGGTCCGGGCTGGACCCAGGCACTCACCTCTGGTCCAGAAGGGAAGTCGTCAGGGGCAGGCTGGGAGCTGGGGGCCGGTCTCTAAGTCTCAGGAAGTGGGTGGGGTCTTGGGCAGATGGGCGTGGGGGCAGGGCGCGGAGACTGCAGGGGCTGCCGGGGGCTTGGAAATGGGGATCCCTCCCGGTGGGGCTAGAAGGGGAGCTGCCCGGTGGCCAGAACCCGGCGCCAAGCTGGGCAGGTCCTCCCGGGGTGGCCGGTGGCCAGGGATGGGGTCCGGGTTGGACCCGGGTACTCACCTCTGGTCCAGAAGGGAAGTCTTCGGGGGCAGGCTGGGAGCTGGGGGCCGGTCTCTAAGTCTCAGGAAGTGGGTGGGGTCTTGGGCAGATGGGCGTGGGGGCAGGGCGCGGAGACTGCAGGGGCTGCCGGGGGCTTGGAAATGGGGATCCCTCCCGGTGGGGCTAGAAGGGGAGCTGCCCGGTGGCCAGAACCTGGTGCCAAGTTGGGCAGGCCTCTCAGGAGTGGTTGGTGGCCAGGGATGGGGTCCGGGCTGGACCCAGGCACTCACCTCTGGTCCAGAAGGGAAGTCTTCGGGGGCAGGCTGGGAGCTGGGGGCCGGTCTCTAAGTCTCAGGAAGTGGGTGGGGTCTTGGGCAGATGGGCGTGGGGGCAGGGCGCGGAGACTGCAGGGGCTGCAGGGGGCTTGGAAATGGGGATCCCTCCCGGTGGGGCTAGAAGGGGAGCTGCCCAGTGGCCAGAACCCGGCGCCAAGCTGTGCAGGTCCTCCCGGGGTGGCTGGTGGCCAGGGATGGGGTCCGGGCTGGACCCAGGCACTCACCTCTGGTCCAGAAGGGAAGTCGTCAGGGGCAGGCTGGGAGCTGGGGGCCGGTCTCTAAGTCTCAGGAAGTGGGTGGGGTCTTGGGCAGAAGGGCGTGGGGGCAGGGCGCAGAGACTGCAGGGGCTGCCGGGGGCTTGGAAATGGGGATCCCTCCCGGTGGGGCTAGAAGGGGAGCTGCCCGGTGGCCAGAACCCGGCGCCAAGCTGGGCAGGTCCTCCCGGGGTGGCTGGTGGCCAGGGATGGGGTCCTGGCTGGACCCAGGCACTCACCTCTGGTCCAGAAGGGGAGTTGTCGGGGGCAGCCTGGGAGCTGGGGGCCGGTCTCTAAGTCTCAGGAAGTGGGTGGGGTCTTGGGCAGAAGGGCGTGGGGGCAGGGCGCGGAGACTGCAGGGGCTGCCGGGGGCTTGGAAATGGGGATCCCTCCCGGTGGGGCTAGAAGGGGAGCTGCCCGGTGGCCAGAACCTGGTGCCAAGTTGGGCAGGCCTCTCAGGAGTGGCTGGTGGCCAGGGATGGGGTCCGGGCTGGACCCAGGCACTCACCTCTGGTCCAGAAGGGAAGTCGTCAGGGGCAGGCTGGGAGCTGGGGGCCGGTCTCTAAGTCTCAGGAAGTGGGTGGGGTCTTGGGCAGATGGGCGTGGGGGCAGGGCGCGGAGACTGCAGGGGCTGCCGGGGGCTTGGAAATGGGGATCCCTCCCGGTGGGGCTAGAAGGGGAGCTGCCCGGTGGCCAGAACCCGGCGCCAAGCTGGGCAGGTCCTCCCGGGGTGGCCGGTGGCCAGGGATGGGGTCCGGGTTGGACCCGGGTACTCACCTCTGGTCCAGAAGGGAAGTCTTCGGGGGCAGGCTGGGAGCTGGGGGCCGGTCTCTAAGTCTCAGGAAGTGGGTGGGGTCTTGGGCAGATGGGCGTGGGGGCAGGGCGCGGAGACTGCAGGGGCTGCCGGGGGCTTGGAAATGGGGATCCCTCCCGGTGGGGCTAGAAGGGGAGCTGCCCGGTGGCCAGAACCTGGTGCCAAGTTGGGCAGGCCTCTCAGGAGTGGTTGGTGGCCAGGGATGGGGTCCGGGCTGGACCCAGGCACTCACCTCTGGTCCAGAAGGGAAGTCTTCGGGGGCAGGCTGGGAGCTGGGGGCCGGTCTCTAAGTCTCAGGAAGTGGGTGGGGTCTTGGGCAGATGGGCGTGGGGGCAGGGCGCGGAGACTGCAGGGGCTGCAGGGGGCTTGGAAATGGGGATCCCTCCCGGTGGGGCTAGAAGGGGAGCTGCCCAGTGGCCAGAACCCGGCGCCAAGCTGTGCAGGTCCTCCCGGGGTGGCTGGTGGCCAGGGATGGGGTCCGGGCTGGACCCAGGCACTCACCTCTGGTCCAGAAGGGAAGTCGTCAGGGGCAGGCTGGGAGCTGGGGGCCGGTCTCTAAGTCTCAGGAAGTGGGTGGGGTCTTGGGCAGAAGGGCGTGGGGGCAGGGCGCAGAGACTGCAGGGGCTGCCGGGGGCTTGGAAATGGGGATCCCTCCCGGTGGGGCTAGAAGGGGAGCTGCCCGGTGGCCAGAACCCGGCGCCAAGCTGGGCAGGTCCTCCCGGGGTGGCTGGTGGCCAGGGATGGGGTCCTGGCTGGACCCAGGCACTCACCTCTGGTCCAGAAGGGGAGTTGTCGGGGGCAGCCTGGGAGCTGGGGGCCGGTCTCTAAGTCTCAGGAAGTGGGTGGGGTCTTGGGCAGAAGGGCGTGGGGGCAGGGCGCGGAGACTGCAGGGGCTGCCGGGGGCTTGGAAATGGGGATCCCTCCCGGTGGGGCTAGAAGGGGAGCTGCCCGGTGGCCAGAACCTGGTGCCAAGTTGGGCAGGCCTCTCAGGAGTGGCTGGTGGCCAGGGATGGGGTCCGGGCTGGACCCAGGCACTCACCTCTGGTCCAGAAGGGAAGTCGTCAGGGGCAGGCTGGGAGCTGGGGGCCGGTCTCTAAGTCTCAGGAAGTGGGTGGGGTCTTGGGCAGATGGGCGTGGGGGCAGGGCGCGGAGACTGCAGGGGCTGCCGGGGGCTTGGAAATGGGGATCCCTCCCGGTGGGGCTAGAAGGGGAGCTGCCCGGTGGCCAGAACCCGGCGCCAAGCTGGGCAGGTCCTCCCGGGGTGGCCGGTGGCCAGGGATGGGGTCCGGGTTGGACCCGGGTACTCACCTCTGGTCCAGAAGGGAAGTCTTCGGGGGCAGGCTGGGAGCTGGGGGCCGGTCTCTAAGTCTCAGGAAGTGGGTGGGGTCTTGGGCAGATGGGCGTGGGGGCAGGGCGCGGAGACTGCAGGGGCTGCCGGGGGCTTGGAAATGGGGATCCCTCCCGGTGGGGCTAGAAGGGGAGCTGCCCGGTGGCCAGAACCTGGTGCCAAGTTGGGCAGGCCTCTCAGGAGTGGTTGGTGGCCAGGGATGGGGTCCGGGCTGGACCCAGGCACTCACCTCTGGTCCAGAAGGGAAGTCTTCGGGGGCAGGCTGGGAGCTGGGGGCCGGTCTCTAAGTCTCAGGAAGTGGGTGGGGTCTTGGGCAGATGGGCGTGGGGGCAGGGCGCGGAGACTGCAGGGGCTGCAGGGGGCTTGGAAATGGGGATCCCTCCCGGTGGGGCTAGAAGGGGAGCTGCCCAGTGGCCAGAACCCGGCGCCAAGCTGTGCAGGTCCTCCCGGGGTGGCTGGTGGCCAGGGATGGGGTCCGGGCTGGACCCAGGCACTCACCTCTGGTCCAGAAGGGAAGTCGTCAGGGGCAGGCTGGGAGCTGGGGGCCGGTCTCTAAGTCTCAGGAAGTGGGTGGGGTCTTGGGCAGAAGGGCGTGGGGGCAGGGCGCAGAGACTGCAGGGGCTGCCGGGGGCTTGGAAATGGGGATCCCTCCCGGTGGGGCTAGAAGGGGAGCTGCCCGGTGGCCAGAACCCGGCGCCAAGCTGGGCAGGTCCTCCCGGGGTGGCTGGTGGCCAGGGATGGGGTCCTGGCTGGACCCAGGCACTCACCTCTGGTCCAGAAGGGGAGTTGTCGGGGGCAGCCTGGGAGCTGGGGGCCGGTCTCTAAGTCTCAGGAAGTGGGTGGGGTCTTGGGCAGATGGGCGTGGGGGCAGGGCGCGGAGACTGCAGGGGCTGCCGGGGGCTTGGAAATGGGGATCCCTCCCGGTGGGGCTAGAAGGGGAGCTGCCCGGTGGCCAGAACCCGGCGCCAAGCTGGGAGGTCCTCCCGGGGTGGCCGGTGGCCAGGGATAGGGTCCGGGTTGGACCCGGGTACTCACCTCTGGTCCAGAAGGGAAGTCTTCGGGGGCAGGCTGGGAGCTGGGGGCCGGTCTCTAAGTCTCAGGAAGTGGGTGGGGTCTTGGGCAGATGGGCGTGGGGGCAGGGCGCGGAGACTGCAGGGGCTGCCGGGGGCTTGGAAATGGGGATCCCTCCCGGTGGGGCTAGAAGGGGAGCTGCCCGGTGGCCAGAACCCGGCGCCAAGCTGGGCAGGTCCTCCCGGGGTGGCCGGTGGCCAGGGATGGGGTCCGGGTTGGACCCGGGTACTCACCTCTGGTCCAGAAGGGAAGTCTTCGGGGGCCGTCTTTGGGATTTTTAACTGCAGAAGGACATTTGATTGTGCAGACTTCTCAGTTAAACCAATATGTATATTTTAAAGGTACCTTGACTTTAAAATTTGGATGTAAGGATATGTTGCTTTGGAAAGGACGCTCTGCTTTTGTTTCCACAGAAAGCAAGAGGCTATGGATTTGTTCCAGTTAAGATACATCAGGTTTGACCAGCCAAGACCCCCTGAAAGGTCTCCAATGACACCATGGCCCAGATAATCCAATATCCAGAATAGTTTCAAGGCAACTGGCTCAGACAACACAGCCTCATGGATGACCCCATAATCCTAAAATTTTCTTTCTATCCTCATAAGAATACAGCGCCCTCATCCAGCAAGAAGTAGTATGAGAAGCTAAGGCCAAATTCCCAAATATACCAAGCTGGCTTTGGAGATGGAATTGGCTTACTCCTTCTCTAATCCCAAGCATATTGCTAAAAGAAAAGTTTAAGAGAGTCTTCTGTCCCATATCAGAAGAGCCCTCTGGTGTGGGAAAAACCAATATTTTTCTTTAAAACAGGTTGATTATAAATGCAATCTCTTTCTAAAGAAGAAAGAGGGTTATGATACAGAAATACAGGATATCAATATGATATATCTGGATAAAAGGGTGGATTATTGAACCTACTTTTAAAGAGCAACTTGTTTAAAATGTTTTACATTGGTATAGATTTTAGTTTATTGCTACAAATTTAGAGTTGATTTTGTTCTAATATATATATGGTAGAAATATATATATATATATATATATATATATATATATTTCTACTCTTGTTTAAGGTATTATGTTTATGTAACTCATTTAGATTGTAATGGATAATTAAGAAATACAGACTAATAATTAGTCTTCTATGATAATCAAACTTATAGTCATATTAGTTTAGTTTTCTATGTATAAATTGATATATTTCAGATAGATAGGTAATTTTTAAACACTTCAAAGATCTACAGAATATGGCTTTTAAAATGTTTTAAAAACTTAGACTTTCTGGACAGTGAGACATGTCTGCTCTTGGCAGGACCAATTTACTTCAAAGTGGAGGATGGGCATTGAAGACACTCTATATGGAGTTTATCTTCTTGGCAAATATAGCCATTTGGCAAGAAACTGTTCTTGCCTGGACTGCTTGAAAAAAAATGTATCTACTGGACATGCAGGACCCACAGAAGGTGACCATTGAACTTTGCTTGGCAAAATGGTCCTTCAGGTTTCTGCTTCACAGAGGAAACTGCTAGATATTCTACAGGACACAGAGAGAAGTGACTGAGAGACTCTAGGCCTGTGTTCTGAAGACAGATGCTCCAACTTTACAGAGGAACTTTGGATGACTGTCCAGGCTGCCAGCTGTCTCTGTCTACTCTCGCAAGACTCTTCAAAGTTGCTTGTGTCCTTCCCCTGTTTCTCAAGTAATATTATATCCTTCTGAGGTCTTTGATATAGTTGAAGACTAAATAGTTATAATTTCCTTAGTTATGATAAAAGATAAGTTAGATATGAAACCTTAGACTCACAAATATAGGATAGATAGGATATCTTCTTTAATTTTGCCAAATACAACTATACTAGATATTGTAACTGTAATTCTTGCTTGATAATTGTTTTATTATATGTAATTTTACTATGTTAAAGTTAAAACTTTCCTTTTTGAAATAAAGAAAAGGGAAGTGCTGTGGATATTGATCGCTCTGTATGCTGTGAATGTGATGCTCTGATTTGGTTGATAAATAACTCTTATTGGCCAGGCAGAAAGTATACTATTGGTGGGATAAGCAGAGAGGAAGATTCTGGGAAGTAAAACGCTGAGTCAGGAGATGCTGCCAGCCACATTGCCATGAGAAGTAAGATGTAAAGTACTGGCAAGCCACAAGCCACTTGGCAAATTATAGATTAATAGAAATGGGTTAATTTAAGATATAAGAACTAGATAACAAGAAGCCTTCCACATCCATACAGTTTTGTAAGTAATATAAGTCTTTGTGTGTTTATTTGGGTCTGAGCAGCTATGGGCCTGAGCGGGACTGGAGAAAACTCCAGCTACAGTTTCTCCCTGCTTGAATTGATAAGGACCAAGATCTTATGAATAATTTTTTTTTACTTGAGAGGTAGATGACATTATCAAGTCTGCAGCTACAATGCACTTGCTTTTTCTAGTCATTAGGTAAGGAAAATGAGTTTCTTGAATTGTAGTTGTAGCAAGCACTACTTGCTAGTCTTCATGATGAGCTCTTAAAGTTGTAATTGGTGATTCTGTTGTAATATTTCCTTCTTTAGAAACATTTAAAAATTGGGGACTAGAGAGATGATTCAGTGGTTAAGAGTACTTATTGCTCTTGCAGAGGACCTGGGTTTACTTCCCAGCACCCACAAGGTGCTTCACAACCATCTGTGAATTCAGTTCCAGAGGATCCAACACCATCTTCTGGCCTCTACAGGCAATACATGTACACTGGGCATAAACATGCATCAGACAAAACATTCATACACAGGAAATAGAAATAAATACATCTTTAAAAAATAAAATTTTGGGGGATTTTTGTGCATTGTAAAATGAGGAATTTTACTGATATTTAGCATGCACACACACATTCACACACACACAGCATTTTCTATTGTGTTAATAGATACTCAGATTTCTTTGTGTATGGGTGCGTATGGAGTGTATGTGTACTTATTTATGTGGGTGAATGCACATGGAGGCCAGAGGAGGATATTGAGTGTCCTGTTCTGTCATTCTCTACCTTATTGCCTTTAGACAGATTCTCTCATTGAGCTTCAAGTTAGACTGGCATCCAGAAAGCCCCAGAAATCTTTCTCTGTCCCCACCTCACAGATCTTGGGTTACAAGGATGGTCTCAATGACTTTATTTAGAAACACAAATTCTGGGGATTTAAACTCAAATTCTCATGCTTATACTCCAGACTCATTCACTGAATCATATCCCTAGCTTTTATGTTGTTTTTCAGGAATGAAAACACCATGAGAAAAAGCAAGGAAAGATTATTTCTTTCTCTTGTTTTGAAATTTACCAAGATTGATTTACACAGAGAGTTGCAAAGTAGGGAAAGATGTGCTAGATGGGCTTGAAGCCATTAACACATATCTGCTTCATTCTGGATTCCCAGCTGCTGCTGTGTAATATGTGCAGGAACTTCTTGTTTCCTGTATCATAATAACCAAAACCTATACATATCCTATGACTTTTCGCTATTCTGATATGCACATTTTAGTTCACAGAGGACCACATACAGTGAGAACTGCCTATAGTGGCAGACACCCAAAAATTGAGATTTCCTTAAGAGTTTTACTTAAAATGCAGTATTATTATATAAGAATTCAGACAAAAAATGCAAGCACATCACTAAATCTCATTAATAGAGTCTGTTTAAAAATTTGTCTTCCCTCCATCAAATTCTTTTTAAATGTTGATATCAAATTATGATCAACATTGGAAAGGTACAACTGAAATATTTGATTTAAAATTTAGTATGTTTCTTGATTTATGCATAGCATTAATTTACTTTTTCTCACTCAATTTATCATTGATCTTCCCTTTCTTATTGAAGGATATTGAGTCTACAGTTATAAAAGGTGTGTGTCACCTTAGAGACTGTTTTGAGATCATACTGACATTTCAGTTTGGGAACTTTTGGTAGGTGCATTGCCTTCTTTGGTGTGTATCGACCTTGACCAATCATCTACAGCGTTAATAGAACAGGAAGATCATCTTTGGCATCCTCCCACGCAAGAGGAAGTTCCCTAGCCAAGTGATTAGCCTGCACCATCAGGTCTCTGGGTTTCTAGGCTGCTATCTCATGCTGCAGGTTGGCACTTGACAGCTTCCATCATCACTATGTAACTTTTTATCTCCAATCTTTTCATAGTTCATATTGCTTCTGTCTCTCTGGAGAACGTTGACTAATAGTATGATCACAAGTAACATGATAGAATTGTCATTTTGTAGGGAAGCTGTACACAGCATTGTGGGGTTTAACACATGTATAGATTCCACATGACCTCTACAGTCATCCTTAGGATACAGACAGCTCTTTTGTTCCTTCACATTGCTCACAAGAGGAGTCACACCTTTCAATTGTGATCGCGGCAATGACTGTCTCTTCAATGTCAAGAAAATTTTAAAGAATGTCAAGTAAACCATATCCTGCAGTGCTGGCCTTCTGAAACTGTGTCCCTTCATTCATTATACTACTCTTGTGATTTACCAATTCACCTGAGTCTCTCCATGTGTCAAGTTGTATGCTGGGTTTGTTCTTTTTTTTTTTTTCCTTTTTGTTTGTTCTTTTTCAAGGCACAGTTTCTCTGTGTAGCCTAGCTGTCCTGGAACTCTCCATGTAGAGCAGACTGGCCTTAAACTCAGAGATCTGCCTGCCTTTGCATCCCAAGTGGGGTTCAAGGCATGGGCCACCACTGGGCAAGGTATACTGATTTTTATTGCTAAGCAATATTTCACAATATGTCAATAGTTTTTACAAAATTTTTATTTATATCTTGCCATGAATTGGGGTTTTAAAATAGTATACTATTTATTTTGCTATATATAGCATATTATAGAATGGATTGTTTGTTACTAGTGAAGAGTCATAGAATATTTGTGGAAACATACTTTTCCTTTTCTCTTTTTCTATTTTTTATTGAAAATAGATTTTTTTCATACAAAATATTTTGATTATGGTTTCTCCTCTCTCAACTCCTCTGAGATCCTCCTCACTTCCCTCCCTTTGGAATCCACATTCTTTCTGTGTCTTGTTAGAAAACAAACAGACATCTAAAGAATAAAACAAAATAAGATAAAAACAAAACAAACCAGAATAAAACAAAAACAGAAGAAAAAGAGCTGAAGAAAAGGTATAAGAAACATATAGACACACACACACACACACACTTGCACATACAGGAATCACATAAAAACATAAAACCAGAAGTCATAATATATACACAAATGACTATAAGGTAAAATAAGTAAGCAAACAAACAAATAAGTAAATAAATGTCCTGAATAAACATGAGACAAAGGATCTCCAAATATACCATTGAGTTAGTTCTATATTAGTCATCTACTACTGGGCATAGGACCTGCCCTTAAGAGTGATTTGTGTCCCCAGTGATACTCCAATCATTTGTGAATTGTTATCAATTGGAGATAGCTTCTGAGTTAGAGATAAGGGCTTATGTTCACTTCTTTCAGCACTGAGACCTCCATATGGCAGAGACGTGTGCAGGTGCATGCTGCTTTAGTCTCTGTGTGTTCATGTGTGTATCTGTGCAGCTGTGCCTAGAAGGCTTTGATTCCATGGTGTTCTCCATCCCTTCAGTTTGTTTTATAATCTTTATGCTTCATCTTCTGCAAGGTTCCCTGAGCCATGAAATGAGGGATTTGATGGAGACATCCCATTTAGGAATGAGTGTTCCCCAGTCCTCTCACTCTCTGTACATTTTCCAGTTTTGAGTCTCTGTATTTGTTCCCATCTACTGAAGGAGGAAGCTTCTCTGATGATGGATAAGCAAGTCACTTATCTATGAGTATAGCAGAATGTTGTTAGAAGCCATTCTATTTTTTTAACAGAACAATAGTATTTGGTTTTCTCTAAGGTCCCTAGCCTATCTAGTCTTAGAATCTTGGCCACCTGAGCAGTGTCAGGGATGGGTTCAATCTCATGGAGTGGGTTTTTAAACCAATCAGACAGTGGTTGATTACTGCCTTAACCCTTGTGCAGCAATTATTATCATACAGGCATGTTGCCATTGCAGATTGAAGGGTCTGGGTTTGTGTCTGCCTTTCTCCTTCATTAGTGTACAGAGTACATTTCAATACTAGGAACACTAGGCATTAGGGATGAAGACTCTAGGAGGCACCAGCTTTACTTCTCCATGTCCAAAGAGCTATGTAGGCATTGTCTTTAGCAATAAGGGTTTACCATCAATTTGCAGAGAGTAAGCAACAGCCTTGGAAGTAGACTTTGTTGTTTGGGGGTTTCTATGGGACTCCTTTGACCAACAAATCAGTTGGACATAACCCATTCCTGGCACTGGGGGTTTCATTTGATGGTAAGAGATGCTTTGTTGGGGCTTTGTCTTCCCTGTTATTTATTGATTCCAATTAGATTTCTTTCATATATGTATATATTTTAAGAAGCTTCTACTATAGTAGGTTTTCATATGACCCCTTAAATGGCCCTTAGTTTTAGCTGTCCCTCCACATATTCCCTCCATTCCACATGCCCCCATTTAATCCTCCTGTTTCAATCCTCTCTCTGACAATCCATAACTATATCTTTTATCAATCTCCAATTTATCTTGCTATTTCTTCTTCAGCTAAGATTAGTTGGCTCTGTCATATGAACAATTCTGCTCTGGTATTCAACTTTTGCTCACTTTGACCTCAGTAGTCTCTTTGACCTCTGAATTGTCATTTTCTAGTGCATCTTTTGTATTATATTAATGTCTTAAAGGATGGTCATTTCTATGCATTTTCATATTGAAATACATACTATATAACTTCCTGTTAGCTTAAAATTGATTTACATTTCTCATTTTTCCAAAAGAAAAACGATTTGATCTTCAAGAAAATCATTGTGTCATTAAAACATAACGTATGTGAAGTTCATGTCAGTGTATTAAAGAACATAAAACATTTACATTTACAAACATAGGGTGTTAAGATAGATACTTTGGGTGAACTATTGCTGAAACTTTTTGCTTGCGCCTCTACTCAAATATTTCCTGTGTTTTCCTTCTTCACTGACAATATAACCTACTAGTTTGATTTTTATGATCCCTTAAATAACCCTTTGTATTTAGAAAATATTAAATGTGCTGATTGGCAAGAATATACTTTTATTCATGACATGAATATCAGTCATCTGGGGCTGGGGTGAGCTGCATTAATAACTGACCTCCTATGCCTAAATGACTTTCATTTGGAGATATTTACATTTTTGATCACACTATCCCACTCTCATGGTGAAGCCTTACAAACACCTTATTTTTATCCTGAGACTAGGAAGAAAAGTCATTACCTATCTGGCATATACTGGACTTTGATTAGAGGGAGATGATTCCTGACAAACCAAATAACATGTCTAAAATCTTTCATTGATTGGGAGGAGCATTTCCATTTCACTTTATGTTTCAAATTAGATCATACATATTAAGTGCTATATAAACTGGTTCTTTAGGATATTCAGTGTTTAATTTAAATGGTATCTCATCTGAAACTTTATGAAGAAATATAACTCAGCTATTTTGTTTAAAAAACTGAAAGGGGTGCCAAATTAAGATATTTTTGAACCTGAAAAAAAGTGGGATTTTTTTGGTGGTTTCATACTGGTGGCTCAAATGAACTTCAATTATTTGTGTTTTTATCCTATCCCTGGAGAAACCTATCCAACAGACTTATCAGAAAGATTAAAGCCAGGCATAGAGTAGATGATTAGAAAATGTTCCCCACAAGGGTAGAAGGAAGGCAGAGGTGCAACCTGGCATTTCTCCTGGGACACATTGTTCTGGGGAAACATATGAAGCTTAAACATAATATATTTCAGAACATCTAAAGAAATTAACTGTTTATAATTTAGCATTTTAAAATTGATTTGTTTATTCTACTTTCACACAAATAATTTCCCTTACCAGGTATACCTATTCTTCTGTCATTCCACATATTTTTTTTTTTTTTTTTTTTTTTTTTTTTTTTTTTTTGGTTTTTCGAGACAGGGTTTCTCTGTGTAGCTTTGCGCCTTTCCTGGAGCTCACTTGGTAGCCCAGGCTGGCCTCGAACTCACAGAGATCCGCCTGGCTCTGCCTCCCGAGTGCTGGGATTAAAGGCGTGCGCCACCACCGCCCGGCCATTCCACATATTTATTTATTATTATTGCTTCTGGATAGCATCTTGCTATGTGATCCATGCTGATCACACATTCTTCTACCTTTCTACCTCAGCCTTCTGAGCACTTGGGTTGATTAGAGATGTGAACTACCCTACCTGGTTCTAGCCTTCCAGATCTCAATTCAAATATCAGAGCTCTACGAGACACTATTTCACAAGATGACCAAAATAATAACAATAGCAAATACTGATTGTTCACTCTTTTGTAGGCAGTATCCTAAATACTTCTCATGAATTAATTCATCTATACACTATAACCAGAATAGGAGCATTGTATTAACATTTATCCTTTATTTCATTGTTTAGTAATTATTTATATGTTACACCCAATATTCAAATATTCAGGAATCCAAATGGCACACTTTAGAACTAGGAAAATGTCTAGTTCTTGTGACATAGCTGAAATTTCCTCTAATCAGAAGGTTAAGGCAATAGGATAGGGAGTTACAACTTCAAGGCCACTTTCAGGCAATTTAGTGAGACCCACACTTGAAATTAAAAACAAGCAAAAATAGCAATAAGGGTAGAGTTTGCTGGTAGCAGCTTGTCTACAATGAGTAAAGCCCAGGTTCAATCCCCAATGTCTAACCCTAACCCATGCAAAAACCTTCAAAACAAATGCAAAGAGACCAAAAACCTAATACAATTCACACAATAATTTATAATTGTGTCAGAAAAATATCACAAGTGTACTGTACCAGATTTTTTTCACCCCACTTTGTGTAGGATCTTTCAGCCTGTTCTACCATATTTCCAGGATCCCACACATGAGCATCTGGGCCAAGAAAGCTCATCTAATCTGAATTCAGGAGGAAAAGCTACTATGAAAATTTAGGCCCAGTTTAGGAAACCTTTTGCCATTTTGTGATAGGAATGAGCTTTGTGTCAAGCCATTGGCTCCATCTCAAACCAAACCCAGCCACAAGCAAACAATATTAACAGAGTGGGATCTGGGAAGAAGGAGGAGGAGGAGGAGGAGGAGGAGGAGGAGGAGGAGGAGGAGGAGGAGAACGAGGAGAAGAACAAGAACAAGAACAAGAAGAACAAGAAGAACAAGAAGAAGAACAAGAACAAGAACAAGAACAAGAACAAGAACAAGAACAAGAACAAGAACAAGAACAAGAACAAGAACAAGAACAAGAGAAGAAACTATTAAAAGAGAAACTGATGAAGCAAGCTCTTATACTGACAGAATGGGAGACAATCTTAGGATAGAATTTTCCAGGAAGAAAGATAAGCAAGGCAGAAGTCCTGAGCCACATGCAGATGGGAGATGCAGGTAGAAGTAGTATAAGAACAGATGAAGCTCAACTTCAAAACAGCTTAAACCAATGGGAGCTCGGGTTTGGAGGGAGTAGGGAAGGAGGGGTGGAGGTTGGGGATGTGGCTCTGGATTCTTTCCCTTCTGTCTTGCCTGACCCTTAGAAACTTTCTACTGACTTTGAATGAAACCTCACATTCTTCAAAACTTGTAAGGAAACACTTTGTACAATTAGCGTGTGTCTTAGTTAATGAGCTCTTGCTATGAAGAGACTCCATGACCACAGCAACTTTTATAAAGGAAAGCACTTAATTGAAGCTATCTTATGTTTCAGGGGTTTAGTTCATCATCATCATCATCATCATGACAGGAAGCTTGGCAGCATGCAGGCAGACATGGTGCTGGAGAGGTAGCTGAGAGTTCTACATCTGGATCCACAAACAGTAGCAAGAGACAGACACTGGGCTTGGCTTGATCATTTGAAACCTCAAAGCCCATCCCCAGTGACACACTTCCTCCAGTAAGGCCACACCTACTCCAACAAGGACACATCTCCAAAAAGTGCCACTTCCTAATGACCAAGTATTCAGACTTATGAGCCTATCGGGTTGATTCCTGTTCAAACCACCACAGCATGTAAAACCTGAATTGCATTTTTTTTTTGGGGGGGGAGTGTGGTAAAAATAAATGCTGTATCTTTCCAAACATGTTAGATTTTAGTGAACAGGAGCTGTTAATTTACATGTCCCCAAGACAGCAGGTATGATCACACTGCATAGTGACTACTGAGCATGACTCAGCAAAGGAGTAAATAAGTAAACATTTCCAGTTGTAGCCACATTTCCATGTAGCCACATTTACTACTGCAAGGATTTGGTAGCTACCTCTACATTACATGACATAAAATTTTTAATGGACACTTGTCTTTGTCTTGTGCCTTCTCAGTGAACCTGACTGATGAGTCCATGTTTTGGTAGAGGTTTGGTGTGTTTGAGTGCTGGGGCATACGTAGATCATAATATTGCAAATTTTGGAAGTTACATGTGAAAGGGGTTGCTTATCAATGACTCGCCTAGAGTAGGGTTTGTTCTCACTGTTTTATAAACATTTTTGTTTCATATTCGTACTGCCCTAGGAAGTCACAACTAACAGATGGAGAAACCAGTCACTTGGCCATGCTGACTGAACTCTAAACCCATCCTCTTAGCCATCAAGCTAAAGCTGCTTGTGGTGTCTGGTGGGGGAAGATGAGTCTCCTCCATCTTGATCATATCAGCATCTCATCCACAGAGCAATTTTTACTTCACTGTTGGGAAGGACTGGTTTTGTTCTGATACGTGTAAGGCCAAATAATTCAAATGTATACAGATGAATTTACCCTATAGTATTACTCTCCTGGTGACATGCTAATTTCTTTCCCCTGACAGAGTAAGAAATTTTAATACATTTATGTGTCCTTTGTGTTTAAAGTTGGGGTATCTAGTTCTAGAAGAAGTTTCTTTTTGCTTCCATCTTATAGGAAAAAATCCTAGTATAGTGTGTGCGTGAACATTTTTCAATTTGATAAAGTTGTATACAAGGTTTTCTAAAGCCTTCAATAATCACCATTGTGTGTGTGTGTGTGTGTGTGTGTGTGTGTGTGTGTGTGTGTGTGTGTGTTGCAGGTTCAGATAAAATATTTGACTATTTGATAATAGCTGGATTAGTGAAAGTTAAAATTTATCCAGAGGCATCATAATTATACAAACTTAGAGCTTGAAATAGTCTCAAGGATACGTACAGTTTGCAAGAGTATGGCAAGCTCAAAATACCAGCTTGTGTTATGACCACCACAACCGAGGACAACCATCGAGAATGTCACTGACGAGCTTCCTCAGGCTAAGAGCAGCTGTACCAGAGCCCAACCATTCATGGCTCTATTCTCTAATTACATCTCATTACGATTGATCACTTATGATTGTCTTCTCTAACAGAATTTTCAACACAAGTTGTGGTCTGGCAATTCTTGGTGCTACTCACGAGGGCCCTCAGGAAATGATGCTCTTGCCTGCATGGCTGTATTTTGCTGCTGTGGAAGGATCTTGGGGAAGCTGTACTCAGTGCTTCTCAGACAGGGTCGCCTACAATACAACCATAAGTGAAGCAAGAAGCTAGAAGCAGCAGTTTCCCAATAGATGGTAAGTGAATCATTTTTATGCTGCAATAAACATTTATTTATGATTAAGTATAAAGTAAAGATGACATCAATTTCTAGGATATGACAAGGGACTGGAAAATATGTGACATTTGGAATGCCTAGACTCAGGTTTCAAGACTCTCCACCACTTATGAAGAAACTGTTCTTATTTTGTCAGACCTTGACCTACCTAGCCTTCTGTGGCTTGCATTACACATTAGCTCTTGATCATCAGTGTAACAATCAACACATAACTGAACCTTTTTGTGTCTCAGTTTGCTCCTCTGTAAAATGGCTTTTCTTCTTATACTTCCTTTCAGGCTTGTTATGAAAATTGTAGTACTTGATACTTTCAAGGTGCTTAGAAGTCTTCTGCCCATAGTAAGTGCTATATAAAAGCATGGTAATTAAATTACATATTTCAATTAGACTGTAGTAAGAAATTGCAAAAATTTCATTGCTGTCACCATGGAAACAGCTGGTTCAGAGGCTGACTGGGAGTTACCTGAGACCCCATTTCAGCTGGCCCTGTTTTACTTTTCTTTCCTCATTAGGAGCTTGCCTAGACATTTGTTTGTAAAGTCACCTTCATCATTGGAATGTAAAGATGGGCATTTCATTTTTACTTTCCCTTACCTTGTCTCTTGAATTGCTTGGCTAGTATTTATGTGTCTGTGGGTGAGGTTTCCCACACATTGGTGTGTATATAAATTCTGTGAGGACGTTGCTGAAATTCTGATTAGTGAACCTATGCAAAGCCTACAAGCAAGCTCTCAGGTTCTGGTTCTGAGTCACATTTAAGTAGTAGTATTGTACCAAGATTATTATCCCATATAACATGCAGTGCACACACACACACACACACACACACACACACACACACACAAACACACACACACATCTAGTATGTGTATATATGCAAGGCATCAATGTAAAAATATGCTTTATTCTAGGCCCCAGACACATAAAATTTATCACACAGCATTGTCATTGAGAAGACACTCTTCTGCTTTTTAATGTTTCATATTTTGTGGAAACCAGTCATAGTATATAATAGCATGTTGGGTTTAAATTAATTATTTATTTTGGTGTGTGTGTGTGTGTGTGTGTGTGTGTGTGTGTGTGTGTGTTTTCTTATGCTTAGGCATGTGCTTGTGGGTACCATACATTCCAGAAGAGGACATTGGATCTCCTGGATCCTGAATTATAGGAGATTGTGAGCCATCTGACATGGGAGCTGGGAACCAAACTCAGGTCCTCTGAAAGAGAAGCAAGCACAGTTAACCATTGAGCCATCTCTCCAGGACCCAACAGTGGCATTTTCGATGCCCATCTATCTGTTTCTTTTTGGATACATTCCTTTGAGCATTTAGCATACAACCTTAGAAGTCTCACGTTCTTGTTCACATGCTCCATGGACATTTGAACATGGACTCTTCAGTGGATTTTGTAGTTGTAAGCAGAACCTGTTTCCTGGACTCCACAACATATGGTGACCCTGTGGGATGTTCCCCAAGTAGGTGGGGAAAGTGGGCCTCTCTGACAACCACACACTGTCTCTGCCAACCTGAGCCCAGACCTCAGCAGGAGCTCCACGAACAGGAGCCCCTTACATGTGCAGTTCCAGGATTTCAGAGCTCTGCCTATGCTGAATTATTAACTCAGTTCAAGGGGAAATGTTCACAGGGAATTTCTCTGTGGGAGATTCCCAGGAACACCCTGTCCACCCACTCTGTCCCTTCCCAGAGTTCCACGAGAACACATCACACTTCTCCGAGGTCAATAGACCCGTTAAACAGGACTTGTTCGTCAACTTTTAAAATCACGTGAGATTATTAGCTTTCTGGATGTTGATCAAGTGAACCACAGTTAACAACTTCTTCCAAGGAAAACTTCACTTCATCCACAGAAAGAATTGAAATCTTTAAAGTGATAGTTTCCTTCAAATACTAAAAAATTGGAACATTACAAATCAAAAGTCTATTGTCTTTCCTTTTAGAAAAAGTAAACTACAATTTTGTGCCTTCTGTGCACTGGGCAAACACTGTTTCTTGTCTTTGTGGCTTTCTGACATGCCCACAGAAGCTGAACGGAGGGAGTGGCAGTGGACGTTGCCAGGCCACTCCCTGTGAACAGATGCCCCAGGCTAACAAGCAGCTATGTCCAGTAGGTGCCATCTGCTACACCTGGCAATGGTAAAAACTGTGGGTTGAAGTCTTTCTGCAACATCTTGGCTCCCTGAGAATGCCTGGCAGGGTGCTAGTACAGGTGGCCTGGCCACAGCTTGCTTTCCAGTATGTTGTGTTCTGAATTAGTCCTGGAAAAAGATGGATTCACATCTCTGCCTACTTGTTCTGATTATTGTTGGGACTTTAACAAGATGGGGATGTCATCCAAAGTGCAAGAGGCCACAACCGGAGGAAGCTAGGGCAGCACACAAACCAAAACACTTCCTGGGATTCCTAACAGCCTCAGGGGCAGGGACTCCTCCTTCAGGGATCCTCTTCTTGGAACCATTTTTTTGATCTCTGTATTTCTTTTAATTCTGCTCCATTTCTATCAGCAGCACTCTCCCCTCCATGCTGTGTTGCCCCACTGAGAGACCCAGCAGAGTCCCTGATTCTGTGGCTTCTCTGATTGAACTTCACAGTGAACTGGGAATCTGGTGTTGGCACAATGTGGACACTGCTGGTACCACAGAATGGCATCCATGGGTTCACATAGCCAAATGCTCAACTATGGATTTCTGCTGCTTGTATTTGATCAGGAAACACCACACACAAAAAGCTCTTCTAAGAATCCCAGTGATTCTGGAGATTTCTAAGGCAAGCTGGAAATTTCTAAAAGAATCTGCATGCAGTAGCTAACTGCACCTTTTGACTCTGTGATGAATACTCTGGAAGTTTCTTTGGTTTGCTTCCTTCTGTCATCTTGCCTTCTCCTACGTTTTCTAGGCCACTTCCCTTTCTTTTCTCCTTTCCCTAGCTTTTCGTGAAAATGTTTCATCCCATGCTTCTTTTCCTCTAAGTAAACATGAGGTGTTATCTGCTTCAGAGCAAGATTCCTCTGCACAGAATGGAGAAGCATAGGACGAAGCTGTCTAAAACAGCAGTAACTTATAGCAGGGCTGGAGCAGGCTTTAGTGAAAATGGGCCAGAGCTATGCTTTTCTTAAAGCTGGGGACAACAGGGTGCCCTTCTAAGACTAGGTGTAGGGTGGTATTGTGTTCCCCAAAATATTGTGCATGCTAATAAACTTATATGGGGTCAGAGAATAGGAGAGCCACAATATTAAATATAGAGGATAGGCAGTGGTAGCACATGCCTTTAATCCTAGCATTCCAGAGGCAGAAATCCCTCTGGATCTCTGTGAGTTCAAGGCCACATTGAAAACAGCCAGGCATGGTGACTCACGCCTTTAATCCCAGAAAGTGAGCCTTTAATCCCAGGGAGTGAGGCAGAAAGCAAAAAGATATATAAAGCGTGAGGACCAGAAACTACAAGCTTTTAGCTGGTTAAGCTTCAGGCTTTCCAGCAGCAGTTCAGCTGAGATTCATTCTGGATGAGGACTCAGAGGCATCCAGTCTGAGGAAACAGGATCAGCTGAGGAATTGGCGAGGTGAGGTAGCTGTGGCTTGTTCTGCTTCTCTGATCTTCCAGCATTCACCCCAATAATTGGCCTCAGGTTTGATTTTATTAATAAGAATTTTTAAGATTCCTGCTACATCTGGCTCCCAATGTTCATGGTATGAATTCATGAAAAAGCTGCTTGCCTGTGGCCTTTTGGGCCTCAGCTCAGGCCAAAGCTACCCTTAGCCAGTTGTGGTGAAGCACACTCGTTGGATTTGCTGAAGGAGGCAGAGGCAAGAGGATCCTGAGTTTGAGGGCGGCCTAGGAGGCTTGCTGAGAAGCTTCGGTCAGGGCCCAGGCACAAACGCTGGCAGTGGGACCATGGAGGCAGCGGCTGCTGTGCCTAATTGCTGGCTCCTTCTCATCATGTTGGTGACTGCAGTGATGCTGCTACCTGGGATGAAGGGTTTACTGCTGCTTGTTCAGAGAAGAATTGCCAGGACCATTGTGTTACAAGAAAGCATCTGCAAAGGTCAGTTTGGAAAAGTTTGGCAAGACAAATGGTGGGGAGAAATTGCTGTGAAGATTTTTCTCTTCTAGGAAAGAACGTTCAAGGTTCCAAGAGACAGACATTTATCAGACTAATTGCTCCAAACCACAGAGGAGGCACAAAAAAAAAAAAAAAAAGTCTTCAGGGAACCATGACCACACCTAACAGCGACTTTGAAATCTTCAAAAAGATGACAGGATCCCACAATGACGGTTCCATATAAACTACAGTAAAGCCATTAAGCTGATTAACACCACCGAAAATTCAACTTTGGACTACAAACTGCTCAGAGCAATTTTGAGATGGCTAGCTGAGTTGATCTAGATTCGCAGACTACTGGAACAAAGACTTAAGATAAGCCCTAAACTTTCCCAATATGCAGAGACTAAACAAATGATACAGGACTTGACAATTAACCCAAAAACTTTCTTTTCAGGATTCCCTAAAGATGTCTTCACCCCCAGAAAGCAGAAAGTAATTTTAAGAAAAGGACACCCACATTCCCAAGAGGTGGGATGGGAGGTTTTTGGTCATTTAATGAGTTTTAGATATTGTCATTGTTTATGATGGTTGGTTCCAAGTTGTTAATTGTTAATGGTTAAAAAAAAAGCTGAACAAGGAGATTAGATTCAGAGTTTTTGTTTAAAAAAAGAAAAGGAAAAAGAGATTATAGATATGAGGTAGATCATTGAGTCTATTCTGAGAAAAAAGATAAAGAAACAAAATGGGTAGATCACTGAATCTGCACTAAAATGAAAAAGGGGAAGGTATAAAAATGACAAAAGGTAGATTATTCAGTCTATTATGAAAAGAAAAAAGAGAGAATATGGATATGATAAGATTAAAAGGGAGATTATTGAATCTATTTTTAAAAAGGAACTACTTGTTTTAAATAGGATAAGTAATGAAATTTTTTGTCTGAGTTTATCAAATGTTACTGAACTGGACATTGTTAATATATTAATGGAGTTTTTTTGTCTGAATCTGTCAAATGTTAATGGACTAGACATCGTTAATATAATCTTTACTGTATACATTGTATATACTTATTGGATATATTTTTTCTTGTATTAGTTATAAGCTTTTTTAAATTTTAGACAAAAATGGGAAATGTGGTGGTATTGTGTTCCCCAAAATATTGTGCATGCTACTAAACTTATCTGGGGTCAGAGAACAGGACAGGCACAATATTAAATGTAGAGGATAGGCAGTGGTAGCACATACTTTTAATCCCAGCATTCCAGAGGCAGAAATCCCTCTGGATCTCTGTGAGTTCAAGGCCACATTGGAAACAGCCAGGCATAATGACACAAATCTTTAATCCCAGAAAGTGAGGCTTTAATCCCAGGAAGTGAGGACAGAAAGCAGAAAGGTATGTATGGAGTGAAGACCAGGAACTAGGTTGGTTAAGCTTTTAGGTTTTTGAGCAGCAGTTCAACTGAGATCCATTTGGATGAGGACTCAGAGGCATCCAGTCTGAGGAAACAGGACCAGCTGAGGAATTGGTGAGGTGAGGTAGCTGTGGCTTGTTCTGCTTCTCTGATCTTCCAGCATTCGCCCCAATACCTGGCCTCAGGTTTGTTTTTATTAGTATGAACTTTTAAGATTCCTGCCACATAGGTGTGGTTAGCCTGCTGACCAGCTCCATTGTGAGCAGATGAGGCACATACCACACGTGGGTAGAGTGTGTCATTGGGCAGAATTGTGTGCTCCCAAAACGACAGTGCCAAGTGCTTGAGATGATTGATGCCTGCTCCATCAGCCTGGGACCATGATCGCACAAAGAGCAGAGCTTCCTAGGAAGAAATGAACTTTAGTTGCTTTAGGAGAGTGGAATTTTGAAGTTATTTTTCATGCTATAAATTCAGCTTAGCCTGATGGATACATCCTCAAAATTGGACTCCATGGAGGAAAAGGAGTGTCTCTGCCAGGCACTTTCATAATAGCAAATTAATTATTCTTCATTGTGAGATCAAAGAATGGAAGCTATTTCCTTTAAGGGCCAACTGAGTTGCAGTTGCATATAGGCATCAGTTTTAAAATATGGTGTCTTCACACAGAAGCAACAGGGATAGAGAACAATGCTTCAAGCAGAAGACTAGAGCAGGAGGCACGAGAGTGTCTCGAGGTGAGGACAGAAATCACACTAAGAACTCAAAAGAAGTGGCCATATTCGTCATTCAAATATTTAGCTGTCAGGAATTTTATTAGGAACCAGGAAAACAGCAACCAGATCAGAAAAGCTCTGCCATATTTAGAGCCCTTCACCATTGGCTAATTTTGTCTTACAGCAACATGCTCACTGTGATGTAAAGAGAGGAAGCTTAGCTATACACAAATAATCAAGAAGCTTGATCAAGCCCACTCAGGTAGGAAGTAAGAAATTCAGGTCTTAAACTCCATTTTCACATTGAAGTCATGTTAACATTTTCAGTTATAGGAAAAGACCTTTGGGGTAAATTAGGACATGGAACTTGGATTTTAAAGTTTATAATTGTTTGATTCTGAAAAAAGGACATTTTAACCATGAGTACATGGAAGACATTTTCTGAAGCCTTAAAGTTAGAGACAACACAGGAAAGATATCAAAGCAGTCCAAGACCAAAGCCACAAGAAAAACTGTTCAACAGTTACAAAGCAGAGGGAAGAGACCAGGAACCTGTTTGCATTGTCACATTTCCTGTCAACTAAAACATCAGTCAGGTGGTGAGGAGCAAATTTTTAATACTTTCTGTGCTTGTAAAAAGCTAAAACTAGAATGACGTGAAATTTTTTAAATTTGATTTGCAGACTTGTTATGTGGATTATCAATGACTGTACTGAAGGAGAGATTATAGGGTTAATTTTCTGTTTCATAGAGTCATTGAGGCAGTGCAGTCAGGGGGATGTGAAGATGTATCTGAGCACTCATTCTGCTTATACATATAGAAACCAACACCAGAGAGGAAGCTCTGGGCTCAGTGATGCAGCTGAGCTTAGGCCCGAGTGTCTCTGGGAAATTTTCAGTCCATCTAAAGAAGCATACTTCCTCTTCTGCCCTTCCACAGTCCACCGCTGGATCCTAAAGCATTATATTATTCATATGATTGGATAGTCAGGTCATTTTAAAGTGTTATGTAAATGGAGGAATAAAAATGCAAAAATCACAAAAAAAAACCCACACTCTAGATGGCTGTCCTCAATTTAACATATGCCTCAAATCTAGCTCTGGACATATTAGAAATACAAAGTTAGATTACACAAAGCATTTTCACTCTCATCTGACTTACACATTTTGGTTTGCTCTCTCTTTTATCAGCCAATAGCATTGGGATGGGCATGGGACTATAGAGGAGTGAAGAGCTACATCTGACTTTTTAGTCTCTTGTAGCTTGGTGCTGCTGATCGTGAGATCTAGGGCCTGCCCTTTCTCCTCTCCAGTCATGAGCTTCTTTGCTTTTCAGATGCAGATCTGCAATGAATTTCCTTGGTTGCTCACAAACTTTGTGAGGGTTTATTAGTCAGGCTTCTGCCAGAGACCAGCTTTTGCCCCCGATGCTTCAGCTATGAAGACTGCAAGGAGAGGAGCTGCATTTCAGCATTTTGAGCAAATGGATGAGGAGGTGCTCCCAGATGGCTTTTTAGCAGCTGTGAAGAAGGGAACGGGAAACAAAGGTACTAGAACCCCAAGTGCACCTTGGCTTCACATAAGGGCCAACCAGGCAGGGACTGGAAATGTACACACTGAGGGAAATTCAACATCTGCAGACTGCGGGGAACAAGAGGAAAGAGTCTGGCTTTGCTCTTTTCCAGTCTCCTAGGACAGTTTTCATCTCCACACTCAGACAGATGCAGATGTAAACTGACCTGGGATCAGATGCGGATCCCAAGTGGTCAGCCCTATAGGACAGGACCAGGGCGGGGACAGATGGGGACAGAGAGCAGTAGAGGACAGGACCAGGGCGGGGACAGATGGGGACAGAGAGCAGTAGAAGGCAAGGAGGAACAAACCGAACAGCACAAAATGCTGACATAAGGCCCTACTATCAGGTCCTTCTGTTCGCTTGCAATTCACAGAAGAATTTGTTCAGTGTTTTCTCAGAAGCCCCTGTGTTGTTGACCTTGCATTTACTGAAGAAAATATTAGTAAGAATAATACATGTTAAGCAGAGATAATTTTGCCCTGTTTCCTTTTATTTCTTCTTTGCTGACATTGCATTTAGACCATGCAGGTATCTTGGCCAGAGGTGAAGCATTCTTAGTCCTTCCCACCTTCAAGATCCAGCCTAAAAATAATGAATTTTATATACCTCTTTAATTTTACTTTGCTCATAAATCAGGCATCTTTTCTAAAAATAAATAAATAAAAGCAATAACACAAATTTAAAAGGTTCTGTTGTGGGATATTTGTTTAACTATGTAAAGATGTATTGAATTTGTTTAATTGTGTAATGATGTTTTGCTGTTTTACCTTGCTGTTTTACCTGACTAAGGCACCTGATTGGTCTAATAAAAAACTGAATTGTCAATAGGGAGGGAGGAGGTATAGTAGGTGGGGCTTCCAGTCAGGGAGAGTAAGTAGGAGAAGGAATTTAGGCTCAATAGAAGAGGGAAGAAAAATAAAAAAGAGATGCCAGGGAGACACCGGGGCCAGCCAGCCAAACAGAGAGGAAACAAGAAAGTAGGACGTACAGAATGTAAGAAAGGTAAAAAGCCCTGAGGCAAAACATAGATGAATAGAGACAGGTTAAAATAAGTTAACGCAGCTAGTGGGATGCACCTAAGCTAAGACCAAACATTCATAGTTAATAATAAGTCTCTGTGTCTTTATTTGGGAGCTGGTTGGCAGCCCAAAGAATATGCCAAATACAACATGGGGCCAAAATTTCCATATAAGATCTAAGAAAACTGGAGAGAAAGAGAGAGAGAGAGAGAGAGAGAGAGAGAGAGAGAGAGAGAGAGAAAATTAATAATGCTCCTATAAGAGGTACTGCTGTGCGGCAGAGCACTTGAACCGTCAGTACACTAGGTAAAAACACCTGCCACAGTGCAGGCACCAACTCCCTAGAGCTGGGGCTGTTAAGTGCAGCATTCAGTTAAACACAGCTCCCAGTTAAACACAGTTCTTGGCCAGGCCCATGGGCTTAAGGCCTGGCTCTCACAGACCCCAGGAAGAGGCAGAGCCAACCATCAGAGCCACAGGATAGAGGACCTAGCTTCTGCTTAGCAGTAGTTAGGTAGTCAGAGACTGCTACAGGTGTATAGTAAACAGGTTCAGATAAAAAAAAAAAACTTTAGACTGGTTACAGTGTGCATAGGTGCTTAAGAAATAAAAGAAAATGGGTGTAGACAATCATAGGAAAAAACAAATAGTTTAAAAATAAGTAAAATCTTTAAGGAAAGAGTAAAGTAATATAAAAAAATAGGCCACATAAAGATGGGAAACATTCAGGGAGTCTGGATCCTGTATGGTGCTTTGTTGCCTTTGAATTTTTTGGTAGCTGCTGAGAGACATGTGATTGTAAAAGGAACTGCTGAAGTAAACCAGCCTACATATTTTAGGGATGTCTTAACTTTAAAATGGAATTCAGAAAATGTATTGCTTTGGGGGAGAGGTTATATTTTTGTTTTCACAGGAAATGAAAGGCTGTGGATTCTTTCAAAATTGTTTACAAACCAGATTTGGTTGTGGGAGATGAAAATCTAGGCTACAAATATAAAGAAATGAATCTAGAAAAACTACAAGTCAGATGACATATATATCCTTGACATGGGAACAGCTCTGAGACTGGATGACAAACATGATAAATCCTGTTGGTAACAGAGTCCTCATGACTTATTATTACATGCATCCTTTCATATGGCACGGATAGAGGTTTGGCTACACAATTCAAACAAACTTTTGAAGTTGGCAGATGTCTTTTACCTGCTCAAACATTAAAAAAAAATCATATTTGGCTGGCTTGTGTGCAATACATAGTCCATACTTGGGTTAATGCAGATATGTATGTTTCTTTTGAAAGTTTGTGTGTTTTCAGAGTAAGGGGATCAGACACCAATGAGAATGGGTGGCCCAGGTGATCCAGCCTTTCAGAATACCTCTACTGAAATTTCCTCAGAGCTCTGTGTTCAGAAAAACTTCAAGTCTGATAGCTGAGATGGTCCAGCCTCACGGAATATTCTACCTAGGACTTCAGACAAGCTTCCATATTCCAATTACACAGAGACTGGACAACAAATGTTATAGCTAGTTTTCTTGGAACTTGACCATTTTCTCAGGGTCCCATAGGGATGATGTCAACCTCAGACAACAGGAAATAGCCTAGAGAATACGTATTCCCAAGAGATGTGGTGGGTGGTTTTTGGCATTTGGTGGGTTACAGATGTTTGTTATTATTTAGTGAGGATATAGGGACATATCTAAAAAGACAACTATTCCTCTCAAATATTTTACATTGGTATGAATTTTTGTATATTGATACAAATTTAAGGTTATTTTTGTTATACCATATATGTTTCTATTCTTGCTTAAGGTATGGTAGCTATGCAGCTCATTTTAAAATGTAATGTAGAGTTATAGTTCTTGAAAGCTATTATTACAAACTGTTTAGGATAATTAAAAATGCAGATTAGTAGTTAGTCATCTATAACAATCAAACTTGTAGTCATGTTAGATACATCTTAAAGGTTAAACAGATATATTTTAGATAGCTAGGTGATCTTCAAACACTTCAGAAACCTATAGAATATGGCATTTAAGATATTTAATAACCTAAAGTTTTTCATGATACATGTCTGCTCCTGGCAGCACCAATATACTTTATAAAAGTATGATGGGCATTGAAAAACCTCCACGTGGAGTTTGCTTTCATTGTGGCAAAGCTAGCCATTTGGGTAAGAAACTGCCCTTGCCTCTACTGCTAACAGGATACTGTACAAAGTGGACAAGCAGGACACAAAAGAAAAAGACTGGCCAAACTCCGCCAGGACGAAGTAAGACAGTTCTTCAAAATTCCTGCTTCATAGAAAAGTCTATCAGATATTCTAGGTCTATAGGCCAAAAGTGGATGTCCCAGTCTCCGGTGACTGTCCAGGCATGTTGCTGGCTCTGCAGCTGGGATCCCACTATCTCTGATCCCAGAGGCAGGGGGTGAATAGATGCAGAACCAATGGCACAGGCTCTGGGAAGTTGCAAGCAATCTCGTTTATTAAACAAAGGACTGAGGTACCTGCTGCTGTGGTGTTTCCTGGTTGGCTCTGGGTTGTATGTCAGCAGTTGTCATCTTGGGGGTCCAGTTTCAGGGCCCTCTGCATCAGGATACTACTGTTCATGTCACAGCTCTTTGTTGCTTAAGGCATGGCCCAGTACTTTCAGCCTTGCCTGCCTCACAGGCAGCCAGATGTCTTTGTCATTTCTATAGTTTTGGAAGTTGCTTGCTCTGTACTTCCTGTTTACTCAGGTAATATTATGTCCTTCTCAGGTCTCTGATGGAGTTGAAGATGGGAAAGTTATAGTTTTCCTTGTTACCAAATTCAGAAAAGAAACTTATCTTAGAGATGTAAAGTTTCTAAGGATGAGAAACATAAAGCTTAAATTGTTTATCTAAGAAAATGTTTTGAGGTCTAAAGGGATAATTTGGGGTTGGTAATACAAGTTAAGATAGAAAGTAAATTAGGTACACAACTTTGGACTCACCAAAATAGGATAAATGATGGAGTATTTTCTCTGAATTTGCCAAATGCAAATGGACTGGATATTATAAATGTAATTCTTACTTGATAATTGTTCTTATTGTATACAGTCTTACTATGTTAAAGCTAAAACATTTCTTTTTATTTAGACAAAAACGAGGAAATGTTATGGAATATTTGCTTAACTCTGCAGAGATTTGTTCTGTTTGTTTAACTATGTAAAAATGTGTTGCATTTGTTTAGTTATGTATAGATGTGTACTTTTTTACTTTGCTTGTCTAAGGCACCTGATTGGTCTAACAAAAAGATGAATAGCTAATTCTGAGGAAGGAGATATAGGTGTTATAGGTTCCCTTATGTTTAAGGAGGAGGAGGAATTTAGGCTTATGAGAAGAGGGAAGAAAGAAAAAAAGACACCAGGGAGATGCCAGCGGCCAGACAGACAGACACAGAGGAAGTAAGAAAGTAGGACATACAGGAAGTAAGAAAAGTAAAAAGCCCTGAGGCAAAACATAGATGAATAGAAACAGGTTAAATTATGTTAAAAAGAGCTAGTGGGACAAGCCTAAGCTAAGACTGAACATTCATAATTAATAACTAGTCTCCATGTCTTTATTTGGGAGTTGGTTGGTCGCCCAGAGAATATTCCAACTACATGGTTCTATGCAGACATCATGTTTAAAAAAAAAATCTCATCCCTTCTGGGGTTAGGGGAGTTGGAAGACATCTTTGATATTTAAATAGCTGTTGTGAGAGCAGAGGTGAATGCTGGCTTATTCTGATCAAATTATCCACTTTTCAGGTCTCACATATCATCTGGAGGGGATGAAATGGTGTCAGATTTGGGACCATTTGTTCAGTGTACTTCAGTAGATGGCATGCCTAAACAGGGCACTACAGGAGCCTGGCTCCCTGGAATTCATTCCACTGAAGAGTCCCTGCATGTGGAAACCCTGCCCCCAACAGATATACATTTTGGAGAGTGCTCCACTTACCTCTTCCTTTGCTTCAGCTCCTTGCAAATGTGTGCCCAGAACCCAGTGCCCTCATTATTAAGTCAGAGAAAAACCCTCTTGGGCAGGCTACCATGTAAAGAGTCTAGCTTTGAGGTTGAGCAAAAAAACAAGACAAAACAAAGCAGAGCAGAAACATAAATGTCAGAAGATTAGACAACAAATGTAAGCTATCCCAGCAGCTGCTCTCAGCATCACTCTTTCATATGCACTCAAGCCCTCACAAGACCCAGAAGTCTGCAATAACACAAAGCCTAATACAGAACAAATGTCACCTGTCCCTAGATCAGCTCCAGCAAAACACACCGTGGGAATTACTTATTTTCTGTATGCCTTTGGCAAGGCAGAGGGACTGTCACTGCATTCTGAAGACAGGTTTTTAAATCTGTAGTCTCAGAGAACAAAGGATGGTTCTCTACTTTGAATAGATACATTGAAGGTGGCCTTTAGGGCAAGGCCACTGGGTCTACCTCTGATTTCCCTCAGGGATGAAGGACATGCTGGCTTACCATATATGAATCTCAGGATTTGACTTGACAGATGCAATTTATCTCAGTCTTAAAGCTTCAAAGTACCCTATTGGTGTTTGTGATTCCCATAGTTAATATGCAGACATGCTTATACTTGGTTTAACCTGGGATGGCCACTGTCGTTTTTTTGTTTGTTTGTTTGTTTGATTGATTTTCAAGACAGGGTTTCCCTGTGTAGCTTTGCACCTTTCCTAGAACTCACTTGGTAGCCCAGGCTGGTCTTGAACTCACAGAGATCCACCTGGCTCTGCCTCCCAAGTGCTGGGATTAAAGGTGTGTGCCACCAGTGCCCGGGCCACTGTCCTTTGAGAGCAGAGAAAGAAAACTGATTGCTTTTTGTTTAGATTTTTAATCTTGCAACTGCAGTTTTGAAAAACTCTACTTCTGAATAAAGATAAAATGATTAGATACTTTTTTCTCTACTCATCTGTCTGCACAACTGCCCTGGGGTGATCCTTTTAGTCACGAAATAATACTTGGGGGAAATACTTGAAGCTGTGATTTTCAGTGAGGAGCCTCACATCCCACCTGTAAGGTGGGTGAGCATCCAGGCTTCCTGCACAGCACCCTTTTCTCTGAAGAGCACAAGCTAGGACTACAGACGTCCTCTCTGCTTCCTCAGCTTCCTATTCCTTTCTCCCCTCCCGCTCCTGCCCCATGCTCCCCTCCCCTCATCTCTTCTTACCTACATCTGCACTATGATATATCCTTTCCCTGGAAAGGCCTTTTCCCAAACTTCTATGCATCTGAATCTCACTTATTTGAAGACTAAGTTCAAGACACACACACACACACACACACACACACACACACACACACACACACACGCCCACTTTCATGAACATTTTTCTGATGACTTCAAACCATTGAATCTTTGCACTGCCTTTTAAATCTTAGTAGTACTAAAATAGTGTATAATAATTATATTATCTCTAAGTAGCAATCTACTTCACACATGGGCATGCAACTTAGCTATTATGGGAGACGCCTGGGTGTGGTACACAGGCTAAATCATTTTAATTACTTTCACCCCCTGTGTTACTTTCTTTTCAAAATTCTCACAATTCCAGGTTATTTCTTCAAAATTATCATTTTGTGTTCCCTTGTTTTTTTACCTAGTCTCTTTTGAATGGTGACATTTTTCATTATCTAATATGGTGGTTAATCTCCATTGGTGACTTGATGGGATACAGAACTGATGGCAACAGTAGAGAGAAACTGGCCAGATAGGGCAAGGACCCCAAAGTAATAGAATATCCTTACTGCAGAACAGGAAATCCACTCTGGTTGCTAGTCTCTTATTATGCCTGTCCTTGTATGGAAGCTGTACATGAGGACATGCCTGGAACTTAGTGGGGGAAGAGGCATGCCTGGACACCTCTTGGTTTGATCAACAGGACTGACCAGCTAGCTAGTGACTCCCCTTTAACTCACCCCAGTTTCTCCTGTAGGTTGGTTACAAAGTGCTTGGCTTAATGGAACCATATTTCCTCTAACCCTCCTGCTGTACTAGAGCTCTGGGCCATCCTTCCTTCTCTTAAGTTCTTTATAACAAAGCATTTCTTCCTAAACCTCTCCCTCTGTGGTCCGTGAATTTCATTCCTCAAATTTGTGAGACAAGAGCCTAATAGACCCTGGCTCATTGAAAGTTTTGCAGCTGATTCAAAGAGAAGAAAATCTGAATTGTGCTGCTGCTTCTCTTCTTTATTTTTCATCATTATTATTATTATTATTATATTATTATCATTATTTAAAAGGATCTTGCTATATAGCTCTGGCTGACCTCAAACTTTCAGTCTTCTGACTTAGCTTTCTTAGTACTGGGATTATAGGTATGTGTCACCATGCTTGGCTTCAGTTAAATTTTGTTATTGTTTTTCTTCTTGACACAGATTCTCATTATGTAGCCTGGTTGACCTGGAACTCAGTATGTAGATCAGGCTGGCCCTGTACTCACAGAGATCCTCCCACCTCTACCTCCAAAGTGTTGGGAATAGTGCTGTGTGCCACTAAGCTTCAAGGTGCTTGTTTTAATAAGATAAATAACAAAGCCTCTAGCCTCCATGGGGCCATTGGTTAGTCAAGACAAAAAGCTCCTCTGTGGTGGTATTATGTTCCCCAAAATATTGTGTAACATAATAAACTTATCTGGGATCAGAGAACAGAAAAGCCACTAGATACTTAGGATAGGCAGTGATAGCACACACCTTTAATCCTAGCATTCCAGAGGCAGAAATCCATGTGTTCAAGAATACAGCCAAGCATGGTAACTCACGCCTTTAAACCCAGAAAGCAAGCCTTTAATCCCAGACAGTGAGGGTAGAAAGCAGAAAGGTATATAAGGCATGAGGATAAGAAACTAGCAGCATTTGGCTGGTTAAGCATTTAGGCATTCGAGCAGCACAGTTCGGCTGAGAGCCATTTGGATATGAGAACACAGAGGCTTCCAGTCTGAGGAAACAAGATCAGCTGAGAAGTTGGCCAGGTGAGGTTAGCTGTGGCTTGTTCTGATTCTCTGATCCAGAGTTCACCCCAATAACTGGCCTCAGGTTTGATTTCATTAATAAGAACTTTTAAGACTCCTGCTACACTCCTTTATGTAGGAACAAGTATTCAGGACACCTCTGGCCTTGGAAATGAATGGATGTTAGCTCTCACTTGCCCTCATGGTCTGGCATCCTTGTGAAGCACATAACGTGCAATGATAGTCATGGAACAAGGCCAAATGAGGATTGATCACATTTAAAGTCAAATGATTAATATTTCTGGTCACTCAATAATCAGTCCTAGATGCTTAACTCACCATATAGGAGAGTAGAGACAGATGAAGGTGTTCTTAACTTTTCTTGCCAATAAACATGACTCTTTATCATGTTTCACTCATAGGGCTTAAGTTTTGAGATAATTGATCTAATTCAGAAAATTTAATTAACAAGTAATGCTTTATATACTCCAATTTTATACTCAAATAGACATACCTTTATAACTACAGATCTTGGAAATGGGCACTACCAAAGTGGGATTTTGTAATTTTCAAGTAAAATGAATTTGTTCTTTATTTGTTCTGTTAGTTTGTGTTTTGATCTAAGTGGGTGTGTGATTTTCATGTGCCTTTTTTATTTTGATGATTACTTATATATCACAGGATCTGAAATATTAGATTACAAATAACTACTCTAAAATGTGCCATAAATTATCTTTTCTATTCCTATTATTAACAACCTTGAGATACAATATGATGAAAATTATAAGGAAAAAAATCATAGGAATAGAGTAGTTAAAAAATAAGCCTTCCTCTAAATTATTGATTTTCCATTGTGTAAAAATTACATTCATTTCTGTTCAAACTTTTCCATTTGAGGAAACAAGAACATTTTTATTACCCAGTGAAAAGCAAAAATCTTTCCTCTCTACTCCTTGTGCAGGGAAGAAGACTGGCCATTTCATTTGCCCGTTTCTTTTAACTTAGAAGGTGTGTGAGAATTCTCCGAACCTCTGGCAAAATCATTGGGACTCAGAATTGATGGGCTTTAAAGAAAGAAATGAATCCTAAGGCTGTTTTCTAGAGGTATAAACCATTATAACAGTGAATGAACTTAATGAATTTTTAGTATAAGACATTTTAAAATATATATTCTAATTCTAGACTATATGTGTGCACTTAAATACATGTGTACATTCTGTGAAAATAAAATAAACGATATGGTTGAATCTTTGTTCTTAAGAGAATAAAAAGTCTAGGTTTGATGACGAGGCTTCAGTCATTGGTCATGATTTGTCTGCTTGATTTAGGACAGAACAAGTGTCGGGTTTTTAAGCAGGTACTGCCAGTACTGGTTTTGTGTGCTCTTCCTTTGGTCTTAGCAATTTCTCCCTTGCAGGTTCACTCTCTGGGTGTCTCACAGACTCATTCTTTTTTTTCCAACATTATGAGTTTATTTGGACGTACAGTTAGCTCTGTGGAGCTCAGTGTCCACCATGGCACTAAAGTAGGGTAAGAAGCAGTCATGGCAGCTGGAGCGGAAAACCGAGAGCTCACATTCTCAACCCAAATCAGGAAGGAGAAGAAGAATAAATAGGGAACTTTTCTATTTATTATTGTTATTATTATTTTATTTTACAATACTATTCAGTTCTACATAACAGCCACAGATTCCCTTGTTCTCCCCCTTCCTGCCCCCCTCCCCTTCCCCCCAGCACATCCCCCATTCCCACCTCCTCCAGAGCAAGGCCTCCTCCAAGGACTGGGATCGACCTGATAGACTCAGTCCAGGCAGGTCCAGTCCCCTCCTCCCAGATTGAGCCGTGTTCCTGCATAAGTCCCAGGTTTCAAACAGCTAACTCATGCAATGAGCCCAGGACCTGGTACCACTACCTAGATGCCTCCCAAACAGATCAAGCCAATCGACTGTCTCACCTATTCAGAGGGCCTGATCCAGTTGGGGGCCCCTCAGCCTTTGGTTCATAGTTCATGTGTTTCCATTCGTTTGGCTATTTGTCCCTATGCTTTATCCAACCTTGGTTTCATCAATTCTCGCTCATATAAACCCTCCTCTTTTCGCTAATTAGACTCCCGGTGCTCCACTCAGGGCCTAGCTATGGATCTCTGCATCCAGATTCCTCAGTCCTTGGATGGGGTTTCTGGCACAACTATTAGGGTGTTTGGCCATCCCATCACCAGAGTAGGTCAGTCCCAGCTGTCTCTCGACCATCGCCAGCAGTCTTTTGTGGATGTATCTTTGTGGATTTCTGTGGCCCTCTTTAGCACTTTGTTTCTTCCTTTTCTCATGTGGTTTAGCTCAGTGGTAGAGCGCTTGCCTAGCAAGTGCAAGGCCCTGGGTTTGGTCCTCAGCGCCAGAAAAAAAAAAAAAAAAAAAAAGCCCTTAATAACTGACTGCTTTTCCAGAGGTCCTGAGTTCAATTCCCAGCAACCACATGGTGGCTCACAACTATCTGTAGCGAGATCTGGTGCCCTCTTCTGGCCTGTAGTCATACATGCTGTATACATAATAAATAAATAAATCTTAAAAAAAAAAAAAAAAAAAAAAGGAGCTCCAGTGGTGCAATCGGTTAGCACGCGGTACTTATATGGCACAGACTCATTCTTAACTAGCTTTCTTATACACCCCAGAACTACCATCTAAGGATGGTGCATCCACTTGTAGGCTGGGCCCTCTTACATCAATTAATAACCAAGACAATCTCCCATGGTTACACCCACAGGGCAGTCTGATCTAGGTAATTTCTTAATTGAGGCTTTCCTCTCAGATGACACTAGACTACGCGAAGTTGATAATTATGAATAAATACCACAGTGAAAGGAAGAAGTGTAATCAAAAGCGATAGCATTATGTTCCATCTGTGGCTTGTTTGAAAGGAAGCTGATTTGACAAATACTTAGAGTGGGTGTAGTGGGTAGCCGTTCCAGCTTTGACCTGGAAGTACCACCCCCTTTGAGGCTTCGGTAACTGTCACACCTACAAGGCGGAGCCGAGAAAGGACCCCTGAAGACCCAAGATCCAGATGAGCGAGCTCTCTTGGTTCCTGGATCCTGGACACTGGAGGTAGACCGAGTGAAGTTCTCTAGAGAACACTGCTATACTCGGTTACACATTTCCCAGACCCTGTAACCTATGTCTTTACTTGTAAGTTACCCCACAAAATAAACCTCCCTTTTAACTACATGGAGTTGCCTTAATATTTAAACCAAAATCTGGAGCCCAATGTGGGGCATGAACTGATGACATTGAGATTAAGAGTCCTATAGTTTACTCTTAATATCCACTTATGAGTGAGTACATACCATGTCTGTCTTTCTG